>NW_010185779.1:0-6795 GCF_000695765.1 Mesitornis unicolor | reverse complement strand
TGACCCAGCAAAGCGTGTGCCCATCCAAGCCCTGCCCAGTCAGCTTCTCTAGGAGGATGCTGTGGGAGACGGTGTCAAAGGCCTTACTAAAGTCCAGGTAGACAACATCCACAGCCTTCCCCTCGTCCACCAAGCAGGTCACCTCGTCATAAAAGGAGATGAGATTGGTCAAGCAGGACCTGCCCTTCCTGAACCTGTGCTGACTGGGCCCGATCACCTGGTTGTCCTGCATGTGCCGTGTGATGGCACTCAGGATGATTTGTTCGATCAGCTTCCCTGGCACTGAGGTCAGACTGACAGCTCTGGAGTTCCCTGGGTCTTCCTTCCGGCCCTTCTTGTAGGTGGCTGTCACGTTTGCAAGTATCCAGTCGACTGGGACCTCCCCAGTCAGCCAGAACTGCTGGTAAATGATGGAAAGTGGCTTGGTGAGCACTTCTGTCAGATCCCTCAGGACCCTGGGGTGGATCCCAGTTTGCACACAGTTCACACAGATCAATTGCACACAGTATCCTTTTGATACCAGCTCTATTTGTTGAGGCAAAAGTATTAAGTGGATACTGTGGAAAAAGTTTATTTTAAACACTTCATTCTTGTTGCTTGTGTTAAGAGAAGACACCTTATGGCCAATTTTCTGAAAAATTAGAGATTTCTGAGGAAAGAAAAGTATACTTCATATTTTATAAGCTGGTTCTTTGTGTAATGCAAGCCAAGTACTTTTCCATATTAAGGACTCCATCTTTGTCATTTCTTTGGGACTGAGTCACAAGTTATTTTCTGAACAACACCCAGGCTTAATCTAAAATGCCAAGATGCTGGTAAATACCTGTAAATAATGTGATAGTGAAGGTGGTATCTCATAATTGTGCTATATTTGGCTAGTTACAAATGTGGAGTGTAGAAATATCATAAAGCCACAAAGAGGGAAATTTATCTTTGTCTTCATTATAAGAAATTTGAAAATGAGGTGGTCAAGCTGTTTGTGAAGACTATTTGGAGAGGTATGATAAATATCTGGATTATGTTTTGAGGGTGTGTGTGATAGAACTATCTGATACTATGAACTATCTGATAGAACTGTGTAGAAAAGAACTACAGAGCAATGTTACTTACAAGAGATGTTCCTGTAGAGCACCTACAAAAAATGCATGCAATATCTTCTTGTTGAAAGCTACTTATAGCTTACTTTTTTTTCCCTAATGTTTCCCTATTTCAGAGGCAGAAGATGCATTTGTCAACAAGGACAAAGTGCAGAAAGAGGTGAAAGCTGCACTATCAGAAAATGCCACGCTGAGCTGCGAGGTGGCCCAGGACAAGACCGATGTGAAGTGGTACAAGGAGGGGAAGCTGATCACCACGAGCAAGAAGTTCAAGGTGGAGTCGGAGGGCAAATCACGTCGCCTGGTGGTGGGTCAGGTGGAGAAGAAAGATGCTGGGGAGTACACCTGCGAGGCTGCTGGCCAAAAACTGACCTTCAAGATTGTTGTCACAGGTAGGACATACCTTGATTCTCATCTGAGAGTGGTCCATGAGATCCCCTTACTAAAGAGCATAATCAAACACTCACTGGGCTCCAGCATCTGTTTAGCCCAGATCTTCATCACGTAGTGAGGTTGATAAGGAAACCAAGTTGTGTGCATCCACTGTCACACAGGCACCTATAGCCAGCTGTCTTAATCTGTGAGATGAATCCTGCTCAGTGGACCTTGTTGTTTTCTGATGTATAAGTAAAGAAAAATTGAGGTTTATATATGCTGTTGCAAATTCTAGGGATAGAGATTGGGCCAGCTCCCAGATATGAAGGAAAATAGTCCTGGAAGAAGTAGGAAAAAGGGTTTGCTCAAGTACTTAGAGTGGGCAAGGCTTACATATGGGTCCCAGTGGCAGATGAGATTGGATGCTTATTTGTGCATTACATTAAGGAACAAGGAGTCAGATTTCTCGTGCATCCATGGGGATGGGGATGCAAAGAATATAAAATCCTGAGGCACTGGATTGTTTTGCTCAGAAATGGCTCATGTTTCTTCAGGCTGTACAGAGGGCCATGTCTCGTCCGACCGTATCTTAGCTGTGAGTGAGTTCATTCAGAAATGACTGAGCTGTGGATGTTGTCATAAACAGGAGTTTTTGTTTGAGTTTGGGCACTTCGGACAGTGCGAACACAGATGTGATATTTAAATTGCTTCTCCCACCCCACAGAAGCAGAAGATGCATTTATCAACAAAGACAAAGTGAAGAAAGAGGTGAAAGCTGCACTATCAGAAAATGCCACGCTGAGCTGCGAGGTGGCCCAGGACAAGACCGATGTGAAATGGTACAAGGAGGGGAAGCTGATCACCACGAGCAAGAAGTTCAAGGTGGAGGCGGAGGGCAAATTGCGTCGCCTGGTGGTGGGTCAGGTGGAGAAGAAAGATGCTGGGGAGTACACCTGCGAGGCTGCTGGCCAAAAACTGACCTTCAAGCTCGACATCACAGGTGAGGGTTTATCTGATTATCTATTATCTTTCCCTGATTTTAACCAGGCATGGTTATTAAGAAAAAGGATGTAAGAACAAGTCAAGCATACAACAATCCTTCCAATCTTTAGAAGGGTATAATTTAACTTTAAGCATCTGTAGTTTCTGTCTCTGAGCACCATCCTCTGAAGGTTGACGTGGGTGGGACCTCATTATCACCAACCTTCTCGGCAACTCTCATCCTTTCCATAAACAGGGATAAGAATTCAACTTCATGGAAGTGTTTTTCATATCACAGGCTTTGAGGTACTTGGTCACCATGGAAAGGGGGACAGGTACTTTATCTACAAGATATAGATGAGTTTTGCCCAAGCCCATCGCTGCCAAAAAGAACCCATTACTCAGGTTTTGCAAAAGCGTAAATACAAGAAAAAAGAGAAGAGGAGAACAGGTTCCCACTTGCCACTAAGAAATTTACTGGTCACTTTAGCCTGTAGGACACCACTTTCTAGGAGCATTGGCTTGTTTTCCTCAGTGTGATATGAAGAGCTCTTAAACATGAAGCTCACTTTCTTTTCATCATACTCCCACTTCTTGCCTTGTCCACATATATTTTTGGTGCTAACATATCCCTTGGTAGGTGTCATCACCTCCTTCATGAGCTTGGATCCAGCCTGACTTTTGGCAAATCTTGCTTTATTACTACAGTTTCTGTCCCCAGAGACACAGCTTTCCAGCAGAGTTGTCCTTTTGTTCCCTATTCATTATTCATACTTTGCCTTTTAAAGGATTTTAAAGGGCAGTTACATATTTTTAGCTGGCCTTGCTGATCTTTTCCTTCCTACTTTTCCACTAGGTAGGATGTAGATTCTGAACAGTGTGGTGTGAAGACACCAGGTCCCACACTGAGTCTTGAACAAATTGTTTATCTTCTCTTCCTTAGTCAGTTCTCACAGATCATACAAGTTAGTTAATTCCAAATCAGTGTGTTGCAGAGACATGTTTATTAATTCTTCCATTTATTTGAGGCTAGATAATTTCAAGATCTTTATATCCAAGTTTATTTCCCATGCTGAGCTTCAAAAATGATGTTCTGGGAATTTACCAAAACCAAGCCTAAAATCAAATTACTGCTCTTAACTCAATGTCTGCCTGATAGGGGAATTTGATGGCTATTACATCTGGAAATCCAAGATGCTACTGGCACAGCTCCAGAGCAGCCAATCAAAATGATTTAAGGGGCTGGAGCACATATCGTATTTGTCCAGGCTGGAGAAGGAGAGGCAAAAGGGAGCTTTTATTGCAGCCTTCAACTTTATAACAGGAGGATGAGGCATGAGAGGTTCTGAAAAGATATTAGGAAAAACTTGCACCATGAGGGTGGTCAAGCTCTGGAAAAGGAGCTGTGGGATTTCCATTGTGGGAGATACTCAGAACTCAATGAGACATGGCCCTGAGTAACTCGATGTAATTTTATCTGCTGTGAGTGGGGAAGTGGGACTGGATGACCTCCAGAGATCGCTCGTAACCCACATTATTTTATGACTGTGATTTTTGTACTATTGGTAACACATGTTCTGTAGAGTATATCGGGAAGAGATGCTGTTCCATAAGGACACAACTCCATATAAATCTTTGTGAAGGTACTCCTGTTGTTATGCCTCTATTTCATGACTCTTATCATTTTTTTCCTGAAAAATTACTTGGACAAAAATATGAGGACTGTGCTGGCAAATGAAGGACCTTACCTGGAGCATGTCCTGCTTACTGGGAATATGCATCTCAGTCCTTTTTGTGAGTGAACAGAACATACCCTGCTTTCCCAAGAGACACCAGCCTGCCCATCCTGCCTGGCTTGCAGAAAGTGACAGTACAGAGTACGTGTAGGAAAGCTGATGTAAGCCTGAAGACCAGGCATGGCAGTTCTTAGAATTATAGAATTGCAGCATGGTTTGGGTTGGAAGGGACCTTAAAGCTCCTCCAGTCCAAACCCTCATGGGCAGGGACACCTCCACCAGCCCAGGCCGCTCAAAGCCCCATCCAACCTGGCCTTGAACACTGCCAGGGAGGGGGCATCCACAGCTTCCCTGGGCAACCTGGGCCAGTGTCTCAACACCTCACAGGGAAGAATTTCTTCCTAATATCCAGTCTAAATCTCCTCTCTTCCGGTTTAAAACCATTCCCCCTCATTCTGTAGCTACCTGTCCTTGTAAAAAGTCCCTTCCCAACTTTCCTGTAGGACCCTTTCAGGAACTGGAAGGCTGCAATAAGGTCCCCCTGGGGCCTTCTCTTCTCCAGACTGAACAGCCCCAACTGTCTCAGTTGTTCCTCGCAGGGGAGGTGCTCCAGCCCCTGAGCATCTTCATGATCCTCCTCCTCTGGACCTGCTCCAGCAGCTCCATGTCCTCCTTGTGTTGAGGGCTCCAGAGTTAGATGCAGTATCCATGTGGGGTCTGACCAGAGCAGAGCAGAGGGGCAGAATCCCCTCCCTGGCTCTGCTGGCCACACTTTTTGTAATGCAGCCCAGGACACTGTTGGCCTTCCGGACTGCAAGCTCACAGTGCTGTCTCATGTTGAGTCTTTCATCTACAGTTTTCTTGCTGCCCAAATGAGCAGCGGCCAGAAACTGTTCTATCTGGAAACAAGTTGTTCCTGCCAGTGCTTCCTCAAGCATTTGCTTAACTCTGACTCTGTTACCCTTTTTAATTTTACAGCTGCTTTATTTAAACTGTAATCTACCAGCTGGTCTCCCATGGAAAACCCAATGCCATGTCGTCTTGGAGGCAAACTTTTAATTTTCACAGGCTTCTAGATTTTTAACTTCTTTCCCATCTTGCAGATGATGTGTTTGAACACAAAGAGAAGGTGCAAAAGGAGGTGAAGGCAGTGCTGAAGGAAAATGCCACGCTGAGCTGCGAGGTGGCCCAGGACAAGACCGATGTGAAGTGGTACAAGGAGGGGAAGCTGATCACCATGAGCAAGAAGTTCAAGGTGGAGGCGGAGGGCAAATCGCGTCGCCTGGTGGTGGGTCAGGTGGAGAAGAAAGATGCTGGGGAGTACACCTGCGAGGCTGCTGGCCAAAAACTGACCTTCAAGATTGATGTAATGGGTGAGTGAATTTTCTGCATCTCCATTTTACATCTTGAAAAAAATTGAAGGAGAAAGAGATTTGATGGATTGACAAATTCAATCTCAGCAGGCAGAGATGGAGCCAGTATTTAAATTTTCCTGTTTTACTCATGCGGTTGTGTTCAAACTATTACTTCTGTCTCACTACTTTGAAAGCCAATAATGCAGTGGATTTCCATAGCCCAAGCCCAGGGAAGGCTGAAGGTCATTGAGGAATTTCCCTGGGAATCTGGTGGAGATGCACTGATAGCAAAATGAGAATTCAGTAGTTGCAGGTGAAATTAAAGGACACAGAAAATATTTTGTGCACCAGAGTTCTCTTGCAAATGCTCCTTCCCTAAATAAAGTGCTTCTTTATTACGGAGGAAAGCTTTTATTATGGCATCTGCCAGCTCAAGGGAAACACTAGAACTGCTTTCAGAGGCAGTAGCTGAGGAAAACAGGTTTCTTCACCATGACATTAGCAAGAACAGGATTTAACTTTGACACGCCTCAGTTGGGTCTTCATGAATTTAAAGCAAATTGAGGAATTAATATATTAGATTGCTCTTTGATTCTGGGATGGGGCAGTGCTACGCAAATGCTATAGGGGCTGGCTAATTTATCACTCATTAATGAAACATAGCTCTGGGATGATGCATCCTGGGAACATTTGGGAAATAAAGATACAGACATAGAATATGGTCATAAAGTTTGTTTACCAAGACTAGCTTTGTTTTTGTTGGCGAAGCAAATTGCAACTCCAGGATTGTTTGGACAATTTAATGCTTGTCCTCTTACAGCAAGCACTGTTCTTACGGAATTTTTACAGACTGCATCCACTGGTGTGTGATTCCACATTGGGATATGTGATACCACATCATATCCATATTGGGATACTTCTTTTCTGCAGATTTTGGAGAGTGATAGTGGTGGAAATGAAAGCAACTTTGGTGCCATCTAAGCTGTCCTGGACTATTAGTATAGAGTCCTTCAGAGGCACTCAATGTAATTCAAATATTAACATTCAGTGTTGGCAGGGAATATGAATGGGAAATCCATCTTCAGCACCACAATTCAAAGAGTGATGTGTGCATTTGGGAAGGGGTGTGTATGTGAAAGTTGAATTTTCTAAATCTTTCCCTTTACTCTAAATTCCAGAGGCAGAAGATGCTTTCATCAACAAGGACAAGGTGCAGAAGGAGGTGAAAGCTGCACCATCAGAAAATGCCAC
>NW_010185778.1:1986-37925 GCF_000695765.1 Mesitornis unicolor | reverse complement strand
CAACCTGGTATTCTATGATTCTATGATAAATTAATGTATTAAACCCTAGTTATCAGAAGAATACGGGTCAAATGGGACCTGCACCCATCGGACAGAGCCGTTGATGGGATGAGGTACTTGTGCCTGCAGTGGAAAATAATTGCTTGCCTATCTTCTGCAGGGCATTTAAACTGCTCCTGTGTGGCTGAAACTGCCTCTGTGTTTTGCTGGTCTCAGCTCTGCCAGATAAACGTGTTCTGTGCTCTCCTCACTGATAAACAGGCTATCATGTTATGTTATGCTATACAGACTGGGTGTAAACAGCTGGAAACAATATAAAAGGCAATTGCGCTATGACTTGATCTTAAATTCAGATGCGAAGAAGCAGCTGCAATGTTTTTCTTCTCTGAAACAGTGAAGCCAAATTAAGTTATTCTGCAGTGACCAGAAGTGCTTCTTTTTTGGTTGTAAAGATATGCATTAAATGTGGAAATGGCGGTTCCACTGACACAGAAGGATGGGAGATGAGGAGCAAAACACCACCCCCACGTAAGTACACAACAGCATTGATTTCTGCAGCTGGCCTCGCTCCTCGGCCTGGCACGACATAGAAAATATTCATGCACTGATGCATTTACCTTTTGGAGTCAACAGCACTTTTAAAAACAGTACTATTTGCTTCTGGGTGCTTCTGCATATGCCTTTCAGTCCTGGATTAAACCCACCTGCTTGGATTTAAAGGCCTGCACTTCGTGGGAATATTGTCCAAAATTCAGCACATCCCCTTAACGGTCCTGAGAAATGATCCTAGAGATCTAAACCCTCACTGACAACAGCTCTGCTATTTTGGAAATAGCCCTCTGAATAATCCTCCTCAGCCTTCATTATGGACTGAACAGTGCTTCAGAATGACACCGGGATACAAAAAGCTGCTGGTTTTGTTAATGGATTTACGTTGGTTTTAAACCAATATAAACAAAAGGAGATTCAGGCTTTAGCAGAGTTTCCTGACAAATACATTTATCCCTATTGAAAACAAAGCTCCTCTTCTTGTGAGAAAGGCAGGCAAATGCAACCATGGTTACAGAAGTTGTCTTGTACGTTAAATAATGTGATGGCGAATTACTTGAAGTGTCTAACCACATTAAGATCAAACCGTAGCAAAGAGATTAGAAGCAGTGCAGAAGGGTACCCTGTCCATGTGCAGGTACAAGGGGAAAAGATTTCACCCTATAATGACTAGGTTATAGATGGGGTTTACTTTACTATTTTTTTCTATATGAGCCTTAACAATTCCTGTATCTTCAGATTTCAAGGCAAAGAGCTGGAAATGGCCTGGAGGTCTGCCCCTTCTCTGTACCAGTGTGGGAAGAAACGATGGGAAGAAGCAGTTGGTTCTAAGGAAGAAATGATGGGAAGCAGTTGGTTCTGAGGACTACCAGCTGGTCCTGTCGCCCTTTCTCTCTCAGAGGTTTGATGTGAATGAAAAAAACCATGAAAACCAGAAAATAACAGAGAGGGAGACAAAATAATGCAGTTTTTTAGTGTCAGAAGTGTCCTGCAGCCTCCAGCCATCAGCATTGCGCTGTCGTTGGACATATTTTATGGTGCCAACTGGGTAAGAAGATAAAAAGTTCCAGCTTTAAACTAAGGTTAGCTGGTAGATTCATAGGTAAATCCAAGCATTTCCACTAAAACCAGTTGCCTTTTCCATAACGCTCAGCACTTTGCGCCCTTTCCAAAAACTTACTGCATTTGGATGCAAACCACAATTACTCTCTGCCTTAGCATATAAGCCTAGGTGTTGCTGCTGGCCTGGGAACATTTAATGAGAGATTTGCATCAGTTACAGCCGGTTTTAATAAACTTTGTATTTGCACTTGTCTAATTCGGAATAAAAAGCATCCTTAAGCTAAAATAGCAGATGATGTGGTTTCCCAAGATGATCGTGTCCTTCTTGGTGAGCCAGGAAACTGCTGAGGATCTTCAGCCAAACCCACAATTATCGTTAAGTGTAAAGTTCATCAAATTAAAGAAGGAACTTATTTTGAGAATATATAGAAATACTGACATTTATTGAAATAAATAAAGACAGGCTCTGAAGTTTGTTGTGCTGAAATATTGTAACTGGCCACAGAGGCCACGCTTTGAGACTCCGGGTCCCCCACCCCATCTGCTAACTCCAGAGAAAGGACAGGGACTCTCCAAAGTGCTTCTCACTTAGGCAGTGATGGGAGAGAAGAAAACCGCCAATTACTTAATTATGAATCTCATTCCAATTATTTCAATATTTATCAGTTGTAAGAGGGATCTCTCACCCCTTAGCGCTCACGGCCTAAGAGCCACAGACTGACCCTGCCTGCACATTAGGGACAATGCACTGCATTTAAAGGGCTTCGTCAGAAATGTCATTATTTTAGGTGACTTATTTCTTTGTCATCTGCCTTTTCCCCTAGACACAGTGGCTACCAGTTTCTTTTTTTGCTTCCCTCAGGTCCTGTTTCACCACTGATACCCGCAGGATACCTATCATCTGATACACGTAGGAAAAGGGGTGGATTTGTACTAATAAGCGTGAAAAATTACGCACAACAAAGAAGCGGAGAGAGTTGTGACCGCCCATCACAGCATTTATCAATAATCCTTGTTAAAGAAGGATGCAAACCCAATGACCCACTGGCCCAACAGAGGAGGTGACAAGGCATGGAGGAGTGAAAGCTGAGTGGGGAGAGGGATTGGGACCCACCTTGTCACTGTTTTCTTTCCATACAGGTACTGAAAATCCATTTTCCCATTATTGCTTTGAAAGCCCACACAGTTCAAAGTATAAAAAATACAATTTGAAATGCTTAGTCTTTTGAGTGCCGGTGATGCAGCCACCCACCTCCTACCCTATACAGTGCACTTCATGCTAAAGCATCTCTGCAAGGGCCTCAGGTCCATCTCAGTTCCCTGGTTATATCTCAAGAAATCCAAATAACACCGGGAAAGGGAAGACCACTCACACTATGACCACACCCCATCGTGCTTTGGCTGCTGCTTATCTCAGGGTGCAGGACTCGTTATTTAAACACATCTGATTTATACACCGAAGTTCAGATGGAGAGAGCATTTCCGTCAGATCCGTACTGTAATACCAAGGTCTGATCAGTTCACCAAAACCCACAGGAGAGCCCCAGTTTGCAGATCTGGCATCTGATCTCAGAAATTATTTAGAAGACCTAGAAAAGGTATGACAAACGTGACAAGAGTGGTTAACTAATTGGACCAGGTTCTGTACAGAGGAAGACAAAATAAAGCGCTATTCAATTTGGGAAAGGGAGAACACAGCAGATATATAGAAAATTATGTGTGGCAGCAAAAGCATGAAATGGCAAACAATTACTTGTTGTTTCTCAAAATGCAACAAGAAAGGGTTGTCAGAAAAGAATTAGAGAGTAGGTGCAAAACAAAGAAAAGAAAGTATTTTTTCACATCGTGTATAATTACACTGTGGAACTCATTACCACAGGATGCTATGGAAGCCAAGCACATAAATGGACTTGAAAAGCAATTAGACAAATTAATGGAAGAAAAGTCCATCAAAGCCTATTAAACACAAAGGCGCGGTACAACTATCGACACAACATTCATCATTGACCACACAGCGCTGCATCCTGCCACCGTTATCCCAAAAATGCTGTTTCTGGCCCTGTGGCCACAGCAGCAGCACAATACAGGCACGGCCGGGCACGGACTACAAGGACATAGCCTTTAATGCAGCAGTTTACTATTAAAGAAAATAAAACATTAATGAAGCACCAAAGTACCTATAGATTAATTACATGCACTCATAAAAAATAGTGGAAATACCAGCAATGCTAGGCTTGGAAAATACCACCTTATTTCTGCTTAGGGACAAGCAAAACTGGAAACCTTTACTGACCGTTACCAACCTCGGATGAGTCACAGAGACACAGAATCATTTGGTTGGAAAAGCCCCCCAAGATCACGCAGTCCAACGTTAACCCAACCCCACCATGCCCACTAAACCATGTCCCCAAGTGTCACATCCACACGGTTTGTGAACCCCTCCAGGGATGGGGACTCCACCACTGCCCTGGGCAGCCCCTTCCAGTGCTTGACCACTCTTTCATAAATAAATTTTCCCCAATATCCAACCTTACCCTCCCCTGGTGCAACTTTAAGCCATGAAATTCCAGTGGTTCAGGTTTTCCAATTGCGAGGCTCCAGCAGTACCTGCACACCAGCACTCTGCAAAGTTTGGCATCTTTCCCTGCTTACATCAGGACGCACCAACCCGTTCAGCAGCCTGAACACCCTGCAAATGCCCATTAAGCTGCTATGTTTTTACCAGGGGAAAAAAGTTACAGCTAGGGTTATTTTGCCAGATTTCAATAATGACGCTGAACTGAAAAGTGGTTTTCTTGTAATTGAGAATCCAGACAGGAACAAAGTGACAGAAGTACCAGCGCTGTGTTACACCAGAGGAGAGGTGAATGCAAACTCGTCTAAATGTAATTACTGTAAAAAAAAAATCTGTAATGGAGTAGCATAGGAGTAGAAAAGTTACAGTTCCAGGAAATGCTACCTATGTAAATGAATATTTTTTATTAAAATATATCGAACACTGGAAATTTTCATCTTAATTTATAAATTATAACAGCAGGACATGACTCTCAGACAGGATAAGCTAAAAAGTTACGATGTGAAACCCAAACCATATTTATGATTAGGGTTTGCATTGTCAAAATATTGTGTCTGATTTTCTAAACAGTTACACTGATTTCTTTAGTATATATAAATATTTGTATTGTAAACTGAAAATGTCTATTTTTAAGTCTGGCACATAAAATTACAGTTAGTTTTTTCTAACATCAGTGTAACGCTGATTAAAATAAACATAAAATGTTCCCACTAAATTCAGTGTATGAGATCACATCACATTTCTCTTGTAAAGTAAAATACCTCCAAGTCTGAGAATTATTTAATAAATTTGCTGGTCTTAAGTAGTATCTATTCTATTAAAAGGAAACTCAACTATTAAAAATGTTGCCAACTTTGAATCACATATATTATTGATTAAAAAAATGCAAAAAGCAAAACTCCAAACTGTGTAAGACTTAGAACTGAGTAACTTCATTATAATCTAAGTAAAATCAGTTAAAATCAATTGATTTGCAAAGAGATTGAAAAATTGTTAGAAAAACTGATATTTTTGAAATATTTAACAAATAATATATCAGGAAAATTTTCCCACCAACCAAAGCAAAAGTCATATACAGAGGGTACAGAAAAGATCAAAAAGCATGTATTTCCTTAAATAAAAAATAATAGGGATTATTTTATATCTCACAGTGACCAGAAAGGTGTTTTAGATAATTCCTTGTGTGTATACCAAGGAAAACTTCTGAATTTCACGCACTCCTCAAAAAAAACTTCTTTACCTAAGCATAAAGAAGCTGCAGAGTTTGCTTGAGGACCACGTTGAGAATCACAGCCCAAAGGTGAACAGGAGAAGCACAGGGACATGAGGAGCACATGTGACAGGAAAAGAACACATGACATGGGAAGCACAGGGACACGACGAACACATGGACATGAGAAAAACATGGACACGAGCAGCACACGGACATGAGAAACAGGTGACATGAGAAAGATGTGACACAGGAAGCACATGGACACAAGGAGCACATGGACATGTGAAGCACATGGATATGGGAAGCACATGCGACATGGGAAGCACAAGTGACATGGGAAGCACACGTGACATCAGAAGCACACATGACATGGGAATAACATGAGACATGGGAAGCACACGTGACATGGGAAGTACGTGACATGGGAAGTACATGGCATGGGATGTACGTGACATGGGAAGCACATGTGACATGGGAAGCACAAGTGACATGGGCAGCATACATGCCATGAGAAGCACACGTGACATGGGAAACACATGTGACATGGGAAGAACAAGTGACATGGGAAGAACAAGTGACATGGGCAGCATACGTTACATGGGAAACACATGTGACATGGGAAGCACACATGACATGGGAAGCACAAGTGACATGGGAAGCACATGTGACATGAGCAGCATACGTGACATAGGAAGCACAAGTGACATGGAAAGCACACGTGACATGTGAAGCACACGTGACATGGGAAGCACATGACATGGGAAGCACATGTGACATGGGCAGCACACGTGACATGGGAAGCACACGTGACATGGGAAGCACACGGACATAAGAAGCCCAGCGCATCTCCCCACAGACCTCCCAAACTCTCCCCATCTTTGCTCTTCTTCTTTCAGCCTCTGACAGAAAACCACCTCACTGATTGCTGACGATGGGTGCAATCAACACCGGGTTTTAACTCCTGGCTTCAGCAGCCCTTCTCCTCTTAATTTCATTAATAAGCTGACCAGCACGAGTTGTGGAGTTCCTGGTTTTAAGCAGCACAACTTTTGTGTGCAATGCTTTAAATCTCAGCTCCTTGTCATCCTTAGGCCAGTGCAATATTGAGCAGCGCTGAGCCTGCTACAACATCCAGTTCTGCAGAATTTTTTTTTTTAAGTCCAGATTTGTGCAGCCTCTGAAATGCCACTATAATGATTGCTGCCTCTCAGATGGAGGGCAAGCCGCATTAATTAAATTGGATTGGAGCGGTGCGAGGTTTCCAATAACTTTTTAATTATCACTTAACGCCGCTCCCTAGCCCTCGCAAAATTGCAATTTCTGAGGTAACAGCTGTATTTCACACCCAGGCTTTCTTTTTTCCCCAGTATGTCCGTGGAAAGCCGTGAAGCCGCAGCCCATTCCCATGGATGCACAGAAGGGGTCTGTGCATCCAATGCTTCCCTTCCCACTTCCCACTAAGAAAACGCTCCCATAACGTGTGACTGGCACCCACACAGCATGCCTGGGCTGTCAGCGCCCTCTCTGCTAATTAATTAACAAAAAATTGCACCTTCTGGAGAGCCAAACCATTTCCAGAGGCTTCTGTCCTGCCCCAGGTGGAGGAGGCCGCACTCTCTTTGTTTTATTTGCACTTTTCCTCAGGGCCAGGGCCAGTTTTGGAGCCATTTGGCCACATCCATCCTGACACTCAAAATCGATAATTTACAACTGCCATACTGCAAAGGATCTGCTCTCAGACTGAATTAATTAATCCTGATTATAATTACCACAAACATCAAACAAAATATTAATTTAGAGGCATTTTCCTGCGAGTTGTTATTTCCACTTTCACTCCAGGAAGAGTGCACAAAGAGCGATATTTACCGGAGAAAATATTCAATGGTCTCTGGAAAATGGTGAAATTCTTGAAGTGAATAAACTTTCTCAGTCTAAAGGATGGTGTTGGCTGCACTACCTCCCCACAATTTAAGGGATATAAAAGATGACATTTCATTTTTGTTCGCTGGAGCATTTCTGTTCAAAAGGAATTCTTCCCTAAAGAAAATACCAAAAAAAGAGGGGTTCAGAGTGACATTTCCAGCACCGCAAAGCATTGGTTTCAGAGGCAGAAATTTCAGGATGTGAGGACGCTGTGAGTGGTGCAGGTGACACTGTGACCCCCAGCCAGGCCTGACAGGATGGGTACACCATCACTGTCCTTGGAAACCGTCTGTTCCATTTCATTTCCACGCTGTCAGAGGGCTATTTGGTACGGGGAAATTACCAATTTTAAAAGATTATTACCACAAGCTTCAGAAAGTCCAGAACAGTTGAAGTATTGCTCAGAAGCAGAAATGCAACACCCCGACCTGAACTCACTTTTCAATAAAACGTCCAAGAGAAATCGCCTGAATTGTGCTCTGAAGCCACCCCAGCAGAAAGGGACAACAGCCTGGGTTTATTCTGTGCTTCAGATATTAATTAGAAATTTTTATTTCCAATATAAACCCAAATCCAGCACCGCCAAGGTGCTGACCTGCCATTAATAATCGCAATTATTAACGAAATAAAAGTTATTCTAATAACCAATACAATGCAGCAAGGATGTGTTTGTTAGCTTGGCACTAATGAAGCCCTGGTTCAGGGAGGATTACACTGACAGCCCTGCCCATCAGTTGGAGACCACACATAAAGACTAATTTGTTATACTTTAACTCAAATACAATAGTTCTGTAAAGCTGTTGACTATAAGAGCCGCCCATCTCCCGCACAGCCACACACACATTTTAACCCATTAATTCCTAAAAATCAAGGAATGCACTCTTTTATTGGTAAACTTTTGACTTAACTTTCCCGTCACAGCAAAGTACAACACCTCACGTGTCCTGATACCATGCAGGAGCACCCAATTAATCATCTTATTTACAGCAAGGGATTGATAGTAATGAGTAAATGCTAAGCAAGGAAGGAACATTCGTTTGATATCATGAGGCAACTCACACAGGTGTGCTGGTTTTAGGACAGAAATCACTGAAATACAACCCAATAAACGTTTTTCTACAAAAGAAAACAGTGGTGCACATGAGAACGTCTGGAGGTATTAACAAAACATAATCTTACAGTCAGTAACACATGATTTCTGTGTTAAATTAGTTTCTAATGTATATCATCACCATAATCGCCCTGTGTTTCGGCAGGTCTAAGCATGTTCTCTCACTGATATTAAACACACGCAATCACACATAACGTGCACAGCTGTTAATGAGCTGCACACAGGTGCTTCCAGTACTTGGGGTTAACACTACAGGAAATAACTGTGCAGGGCTGCACAGCGCCCATACAAACAGCTGAAATTCCAACCAATTTGGTCAATCTGGTTTCCTATTGCACCACTGCCCTTACTAGTTTAGGGTTTTTTTTTTCTCTTTGTCTGTTTCAGCTTTTTTTTTTCCCTGGAAAAAACAGTCATCAAACGATATACAAAGCAAATACCTAAACTCAAACCCAGACCTCTACCAACACCTGTACTATATTTTCCTCACTTTTCCTTTAAAACCTGGGGTCTTAGTACCACATTGATTTCTGCCCACCCTCCACCAATCCCTTTGTGTGTTTCCAAGTTTAACACTGATGTTTGGTGTAAAATCAAATCAGCCGTTTTCTTTTGTAAAGACTCGTACAGGTTCAGTTTTTCAGCCTTTCTCTTTTTTGAGGGTTCTTTCCTAAACTGAGATGCACAAGCCTTTCGCTGTACCTTTTGAAGGTGAGAATGACATTTCTAAAGAAATCATCCAAGAATATTAAAAAAATAGGAGTCTTGTGCCTTTGTAAGGAGAAATTTGGGGTATTTTTGAACAATCAGATCTATCTAAATGCAGCACAAAGACAAAAGAAAGGACTCAGACACACTTTTAAGAACGGGGTACAAGAGATTACTGTGTCCAACCTCTGTTAGCTCCCATGTAGGGCTGGCACGGGGTGATCTCCTCTCAGGGCCCAGTACCTCTCACCGAAATTCCTCGGTGGGATTTAATCTGCAACACCAAACCTCAGTCACTCTGTGGCTAACTTGGCAAATATTTCAAACCAGAAAATGTATTTTACAATTATTCTGTGGTTACGAATGATCCATCAGCAAGCTGCAGTGTTTAAAAACACGCAATCCATTCAGCTCTTTGGCACGGGGATTTACACCCATGGATCGCAGATGGGCTTTTCCATGTGAGATAATCACTATGGTCACTATCGCACATATTTCACTAGGATCACTCATCATAAATGTTTTCCCAAAACTGCATCAGGTTTTATTTGATCAGGATAGCATGGCCTAATCCAAACACACACTGCAGAATATCTATGGAAACCATGCTATGATTTTGCCTTCATTGGCTCAGCCAAATAAATCGGGTACTTCATTCCTTTTGAAGGACACCACTTGGATTGCTTCCACAGCTTTCAAAAATTTTACTAGAGGCTTTCAATATAAGATGAATTTCATTTTTATTATAAAAACTGTCAAACATTTGAATTGCTACTCTGCATCCCATCACTTTCATTTCTTCTAATCTATACCAATCACTAAGCCTGCAATACTGCTGTCACGTTCATTCTTTTCCCTGCATAACAACAACTTTATCCTATAACAACTTCTCTTTGTAATGGAATTATTTCTTTAAAAAATCCAGTAATGCACATTTCCCATTACTTACAAATAAGCAACTTGCCAAAACAGTCTTAAACAGACACTCCAGTAATTCCAATTCACTGGCTAAATATAATTAGTAACCTCACATCTTTTTCAAAGGACATATCATGTTATAATTCGATATGGGGACCAAAGGCAAACTGTCCATAAATTCAGTATCAGTAAAGGCACCAGAGGAGCAGTAATTGCCAGCAATCGTGGAGGGTTCACAGCGCATCCCATACCACTGAAGCATCATCTTAGCAGGTTAGGGCTCGCCACACCTCAATGGTGACAGAAAAATCATTGCTCGAAGCAGCATCTTTCTCCAGGTGCTTCACATTCAGACAATAAACCCAGTTTTTCTCTGTTTTAAGGGATGGAAATGGAGGACAGCATGGCTTCGCTTCGGATAAAGCCCAAATCCAGTGAGTGTAAGCCCCGCGATTCTTCTTTCCGTGAACTGGCACAAATCCTGCTGTGTGCAGATGTGGACCAAGGAAGAGCTCGGTCCTGCATGCAGGAGAATTTGCAGCACATGTTAAGAGCTTTTGGGAATTGGAAGGAGAAAAGCTTTAACTTTCCCCATTTCCATAGAAACTGGTTTTTTCAAAGTCTCCACGTAAACTGACTGTTAAATCCTTTCCACCTCATTTCATGACAAAACCAGGCACAGGTAATTGTGCAGGACCCATCACCCCATCCCTCTCAGTCACCTTGGCACCCACCAGCCCATTTCCATCAAATTCCACTGGAGAATGGAAGGGTCAATGAGAAGAAGAGACACTCTCGATACTCCCAAACTGTGGGAGGCAGGAGCAAGTCAACCTTCGCCACCTTCTCTGAACAGACAGCATCCAGCTGCAAACATGGCCAGGCTTTCCGAAAACTCAACCCAGGCAGGCACCTCCAGGCTGGCCCCAACACCTCTGGGTCCCAGCATCTTCTGATCCCAACATCTCCTGATCTCAGCATCTCCTGGTCCAAACATTTCCTCATCCCGACATCTCCTGATCCTGGCATCTCCTGGTGTCAGCATCTCCTGATACTAGCATCTCCTGGTACCATCTTTGGGTTCCAACACCTCCGGTCCCTGCATCTCCTGATCCCAGCATCTCCTGGTCCCAACATCTCCTCCCAGCAGGCAAGTCTTATGGAAAGGGGAGTGAGGACAATCATAACGAAGAAACTGACAGTTTGTCAATGGATGGGAAAAAGAAGGGCGCAGAGGACACAGGAGCCCATTTTGCAAGAAATAAGCCTTACTTGGTAAAATGCATCCCTGAAATAGGCAAGAATTGTGGAAGCATCCCACTTGCTGTTCACCGCCAATTTAATATCAGAAAATCAGCTTTCTCACACATTCGCTATCAGCTCAAATCCAGCACTGTGTGATCACAGCAGAAATACAACACTGCAAGAGGAGAGGTTCCCCATACGCAGGAAGGATGAGTCTCTGCACTTCTGAGAGTACTAGAAAATTTCCAGAAACATGTAGAGGCTGCACGCAGCTTATTTAAAACAACCCCTAGCCAACCACCATGGGTCCTGCAAGGTTTTGCACCTGTTGGTTATTTTTTTCAAATGCCATGAAAATTGGCAGCGACACAAAGCGGCAGTACTTAAATTGCTCCTTAATAGAAGTGGGGTGAGAATTAGAGCAGATATAACACACATACTGTGCTTGCAGATGAAAGAACAAAGTGTACACATTTCGGAGCTGATGTTTGAATGTTCTTATTTTTCCAGTTTAATACCTATACAGGGAAAAAACAAGCAACAACAGAGCATGCTTTAGTTTAACAGAGAACAAATTATGATGACCAATGGTAAAGCAGAAAAAGAAAAAATACCGTTGGAATGAAGTCGTCAGTGCTTGGGTGACCTTGAATGTAACCCACCTCCACGATATAAAAAACCCAAAACCAATGTACAAAGGCAGTGCATCCATCACTTCTTATGGCAAAACAAACCCTCTCCTACCTGTGAGCAATCCTTTATTTCCATCCCGTGGCTTTCAAAAACTTAACCCACTGCTCTTAGCACTTCTGGTCACCACGTGCTGTTCTTGCCGCCCACTTGTTTAAATGGCCCAGACTTGCTGATCAAAAATGAAACTAAAATTTCAAGGAACAAATTGCAACTGCTGATGTCAGATATATCTGTGATCCCATCTTAACTTTTCTATCAGATTTCATACAGAATTTTAGCATTTTTGTTGAGACTTGTCTTTGTCCACAACCTGACGTGACACAAGAACATGTTACAAGAACCATGATGCTCTCAAACAGGGTAACCTAAGATTAAGTTTAGTTCAAGTTCTTCTCTCACCACCACAGACTACTTTTAATATGAATTTTCTTGTTTTCCTGTCATGCACATTTGTAAAATGATGCTTATTTTTCGGAGAGCTTCTTCAGCACCGGGCCAGTGCGTTTCTGCTGATTACTCCCATTGTGGGTTACACACAAAGTCGAGTCCATTCATCAGTAAATATCCAAAACGAGAGCACACAGCTCACATCGTGTTTGATGAAAGCTAGAGAGGATTACGAGGAACAGCAGATTGCGCATATGGCATTTTAGCAAAATTGAGAGTTTTCCAAACTGCGACTCAAATGAGTCTTTATTGGTAACTGTTTTATCTGGGCTTGTTCGGTACCTTGAAAAAAAAGGAGGATGAATAAACCAACATCCACTATTAAAGACATTCATTGCTCTATAGTGAATTAGTTCCAAATATTAAAATATTTAGCCAGGCCTATGAATGGGTATAAGGTATTTTGAAGGTTAGTCCACAGCTTCATACAGCCATACAGAAACCTCAGACAGGTCGGTCTATGGGCTAAAACCAGCATGTGAATAATAATGTAAAGCTATAGAGACAGACTACAAAACTGCAGAATTAAAAACAGAAATTAAGATGAGATACAGGCACCTTCCCTTTGTCATTTAACTAGTTTTATTTTTATTCCTCCATTTTTTCTGTCTCCTGATTCACTTGCCCTAACTTTCTGAATTACACCCTTCTTCATTAATGATCTGGAGGAATGAGACCAAGAAAATAACGAATATTCACAGCACATGAACACAAAGTGTTCTGGAGCCACCCCATGCACAGGAAAGTGACTTAATTCTCTGTATATTGGTGCATTGACGTTTACAGCAAAACCTTCTGTGTGCAGACCTTTGAGTGTCCCGGATCTGCTTAGAGAAAAAGCAGGCTGGAAGTATAATTTCTGTGTGTATTTATATATGTGTCCATAAACACATATATGTACACACACATACAATTTCCGTAACCTATTTCTAATCAAATCCTTTTATGGAAACCTTATGAGAAAAAGTGTGATTTATAATCTCCTCACGGCTGGCTCCTGACATCGAACTCTGCTCTCCAACCATCGATTTTTTGGCTGGAGACCTTTAAGAAATGGACGTCTCATCCAATATTTCATTGGGGTTTTTTTTGTCTCCTGTAAAAATAATTGTTTTAACATTTTATGAGAAGCCTTTTCTTGTGGACTAGGCCTTTGCTGGATGTTTCCTGAAGATAGGATAAGATTTGGCATTTGAGCTTGTTCTTTTCCAGCAGCCTCTATTTGTCTTCCAGCACTAGGCAGATATTTCCCCAATTTATATATTTAATAAAAGCTTTTCAAAGCATTATTATTCAACGCTTGCCAGTGCAGTTCTGTTTGCTTTCAGGTTTCATGGGGACTCAAATCATTCACAAAACTTTATTTCTCTCTCCCAGTGGCCAAACTCATACAACCCCTGAGATTTATTAGGCCTTCTGGATGCAAGGGCTGCTGAAGACCACGAGCGTACTCAGCAGGACGGTGATTTTTGTTCCTCTGCACACAAATAATGAGCAAAAGAGGCAAATGATGTGATGCGATGTGCCAGGAGGAGTGATCTGAAGTGACCTGGAGTGACCTGCAGTGACGGAGGAATTCCCGCCTTGCAAAGGCTGTGACTGTCCCCAATGAGGCTCTGAGGAGCAAAGGAGCTGAGGAGAAGTCCCCGTGACATTGTGGTTATGCAAAGGGGACGAGTAAATAAAAGCCCTGGGCAGGGAGCGCTGCCTTCTCCTATTAAGACTGAAATAATTCGCAGATCAGGACTAACATTTTGTGAGAAGTGTCATATCAATTAGAGGTTTTAAGGAAACCGAAGTCGTAGATAATGTATCGAGCATAATAAAGTGACATTTTGATATGCAACCAGCAGACGCTAGAAAAATGACAACTGACTCCAGAATGTCCAGAAAGATATTTAAATCAGCAATGCTGAAATGAATAAATTAAATGAGCAATTACCAGTGTGTTTGACAAAGCGTGATACAAAAATGCATTAAGCATATATTAGCTCAGCCTTTACTCACTGATCTTTATCTTCTTTTAATTAATGAATTTAATTGACTGGAAGGGAGATTTAAGAATGGCTTTTTATACATCAAGGAAAACCATTTTGTATTTGGGAGAGGAGAAGCCAAGGGAGTGTAGGAATGACGGGCTGAAGCCGCTATTGCTCCGCATCTGGTGCCAAAATGGGGAAGATACAGGATTTTTAGGAAGAATTGGGATTTTCACAAAATGAAACCTCAACAAAATTAAAACCAGTAGGATGTGCAAAATACAGGGAATTCTAGCAACACTGGAAGGATTCAAAAAGAATTTTTCCAATCTTGGAAATAGTTCTTCAAATAAGAAAAGTGGTTTTATGTGTCTGTCAGGGTCCTGAGCATCCCTGAAGTGGGAAAGTTGTCTACGTTGGGCATACACACAAGTGTGCTCAAACAGGCTCACATTATTGCTTTTTTAAAACTTTATCTCATATATATTCATATATGTGTGTTTATACATGCTATCATATCTATATATCTATATATCTATATATCTATGTATCTATGTATCTATGTATCTATATATCTATATATCTACATCTGCATGTATGAATAATATTAAGACAGAAAACTATCTAAAAAAGAAGATTTATTCTGCTGCTATGCACATATAGTCTTTACGAAGAATGAACTATTACCTTTCTTTTAGCTTTGTTTTTAATTGTATTTTAATAACTGCAGTTTTCTCAATTTTCCATATGTGGGGAATAAAATATACGCTTAAACCATTTGAAATGAGTGAAGCCTACAAATGTCAGATGGAGATTGGTCCTGGGGTTTCTCATAATAAATTGCATTTAAATGGCTCATGACTCTGCTCATACTGGACCAACAGCACTTGGAGGCTGAATTCACCCAGCTATAAATTAATGGACAAAAGTAATACTTATTAGAAAGGCTATGAAAAGTCAAAGGTGGTTTGGCACAGGAGAAAAATGCGTCTTTTATATAGTGTAATGGGTCTGAAGAAGTTTATGTCACGTTGTTTTCAATGCACTCAGGTACTCAAATTGAACCTCCGTGAGCAGCGATGCACACACAGTCCCTGTGAAACCTTCTTCTGTGATGCTTGCCATGGCCCGGCTGATGGGACATGTTGTGATGGGTGTGTGGGAAGTGTCCCCATATGTATATACTTAATATACACTCACATGGGCACCTGTTTGCCTTTTGTTTCCACCAAACATCAATTAATAGGATCAAAAAATACACAGTAATTCCTGAAGGTGAGATTTGTGTCTGTGCTGCCCATGCAGGTGAGGATGTCCCCAGTTTTGCTTGGCTCATGGTATGGGTGGCAGAGGAGCAGAGAATAGGATGCTTTGTCCTTCAAACGCAAAGAAGAAATATTTAATGTCAGAATGAAAATATGAGAATATTTGTGAAATGCATAAAACCTGCACAAAATCTGGGTTGAGTTTTACCACTTGTTGCTATTAGAGATTTTTTTTCTCTCACACACACTATTGTATCTCTAGCAAATCCCCACAGCAACACAGCTGTAACACTACTAATAATTCACTTATTCGTGTCTTAATTTGGTTATTTGAGCAGGTGGCTTGTTTGGTTTTTTTTGTAAGGAGGAAAAGTTGGTAAAACTCCACATGCAGGTCTGGCACTGTTCGTCACTGCCCAGACCAGGCTGGATTGAGCGTTTTAATAGCCCCCTTCGCTGGGCAGCTCCTCAGCATCACAGCGGAGGTTGAGGATAACAAGCTCGTAGAAAGCTGCAGTTGTATTAAATATTAAAACACTGTTAAATATTAAAACAAAACTTCTAAAAGATAAAAGCAAAGCAAAAGTCACAAACCATTCTATTATTTTACTTAATTTTGTCTCAAAGTGGTTTGTACCAGGAATGGTCCAGGCACTTATGAAAAACCAAAGGCTAATAACGAGCACTTAATTACAGCGCTAAGCACCGCTTTGTGTTGCCTGAAGACAAGACCCAATGTTCTTTATTTGCTGGACAAATTCAACTTCCTTTTCCATGTGCTGCTGACTGTAACATGCGCAGGACAACGAGAAGGAACACCAAAGAGACCAACTCCTTCAAAATTCTGCCACCGACCTGCTCCCATGCAGGGACAAATTTTGTCCTCACGAGAAGGCCCAGACAGGTCTCTGCAGATGCCAGTTGGGGATGGGAAGGGAGGGAGGGAGGGAGAAAGGGGACAAAAGAGAAGAGAAACACCCGGCTGTGGTTAAATACAGAGCAGAAATGGAGCAGAAGAAAATGATCCTTCATGGGGAAGGGATGGGCACGAAAAGAGACACCTGAAAACATGCAAGAGCTGATGCTGGAGGTCTCTAAACCTCAGGATAATTTGAGAAAGCATCCAAATAAAAATACATATTATCATCATTTACAAAAGCAATTTGGAATTGATCCATTATGCCCTTTTCTTTCCTATATCGATGTGTTAAGGCATGCTTCCTTCCAAGTAGCTGTGACTCTTCAAAGCACGCTCAGCCCAACACTCAAAGGTTCCTGCGCCACTGAAATACACCTTGTTTTGGCTGTATGCAAAAATGTATACAAACCAGTAAGAAAATCAAGACTGCTATACCAGACCTGAACCGGCACCCTCCTCAGTTTGGAAGGACATGGGAACCAAACCAGAAGAGCTTTCACATGGACCTGCAGATGGGGAGAAGGCGCTTGTCCCACATCAGACATGGACCTCATATTCCACACCTCCCTGCCCCCATTAATGACAAACTCTACAAAATTGGGTAAATACACCTAATTGGTTTTTTTTTTTGTTTGTACAAAGATAGGGGAAAATCATGTTTGAAAGACAGCAATAAAAAGTAAAGGAGCTGCAACCCCACCCAGAATAATTGCACCTTTCCACATCCACAGGGTAACCATGGCAAATGACTGTGCTGCGCTCACTGTTACCCATTGCTCACTCCTGACACCAAATTACCCCTGCACAAACAGCCCATCTGCAAACAATTAAACTGTTGTGAAATCAGGATTTTCCTCCTCAGAAAGCTTTAGTGTATGGCATATTGGTGACATTTTTCAAGTTTTTGCAGGAATCCTTTTCTTTGCTCGCTGAATACTGGTGGTCACTGCTACTCACACAAAATTGTGTTTTATTAAAATTACATCCAATAACAGAAGAAAAAGCAGTGCCAGAGAGAAGGGGGGTGACCCCTTCAGTAAGGGGGTGTCAAACGGATCGGTAGAAGATGTCATCCACCCAATGGTCCCCAAAACCCTCCCTTGTGTCTCAAAATGAACTCAAAGGACTTTATTACAAAGAAAAGAGAGGAATCTGGTGAAATCCCATCCTGAGACACTTATTTAACACAGAGGCACAGAGCCTGCTCCTCACTGCGCTTCTTGCTGTTAAATTAAAAAACAGTTAGATAAAAAGGATTTTAAACAGCTATATACAAAGCCTGATTTTTTTATCACCGCTGCATGCACGCAGGAGTGTTTATAGATCCAGAGCGAGGAATTCTGCCATAACCAAACCCTGTATTTGAGGAGCTCCTGAACTGCGGGCTATGGTACAATTTCATTCTTTGTGCCTCACAAATGACTCTCATAAACGTCCCTGAGCTTGGAAATCGGAATATATGATATTCGCATATATCTACATTTGTGCGATGCTTTAAACAAAACCCTAGGAGAGACTGGGATGGGTTCACCAGACTGGTTACACCTGGCAATGAGATGTGTACTGCGCATATGGTGTTTGCTGGTTTCACCTCTGAAAAATGAATCTGAACTGCAACAGGGTCATGAACACAAAGGCTGTGTCATTTCCTGCTCCGGCAGGGGGATTGGACTAGATGATCTTTTGAGGTCCCTTCCAATCCCTAACGTTCTGTGATTCTGTGATTCTGTGATTTAACAAATACAGCTGAATTCCATAATGCATGCTGAGATATTTGAGAATTAAAACCTGAAAAAATTACTTAGGTAATTTACTGAAAAATAACTGTAAAATGGAAAAGCATGTAAGATACTTTGCCTTTCAAAACTCTTTTTATCTAAGCAATATAAAGCCATTAATATTTCTCCTGGTAACACTGCTCTAGTCTTGGAAAACTGTGTTTAATGGATAAGGAAAAATAAGAGAAGGAGTGATGATTTATTGAGGAGATCACTGAAGGTGAATAGCTGGGTCAGATTCATGGAAGCTCCTTTTCTGGTTTTCTTCTCTGTTTTGATTTTTCACTGCAATTTCAACAGCAGAAACCAAAGGTGGCACTGCCTCAGGTTGTATCCGCCTCACTTCACAATAGGAAACAAATTCCCCGAGTTCTTCTACAAATGCTGGAAACGTGAACACCGTCATGTGGCACTGCAGTATTTCCTGAATCACGTATTTTTGGAGCTAGGTAGGTTACATTTTCTCTCATTCTCTCCTAAACAAAGGAATATTGGGTTTTGGCCTGGCAGACCCTGTTTTGCCCACCCCTGTGCTCCATTGGCTGCTATAGACAACTCTTGAAACCTACTGACGGTTGCCTGGAGCACAGGAACCCGCATGCCCAGGAGAAGTGCAAGGGAACAGCAGCAGTATGGTATTTTTCAGATATTTTTCATGATTATCAATGAGATCACCGTTATTCTGCTGAGGACACACAGATGGTGCAGCGTGCCCTCGAGGTTGGGCATTGGGAGGGCAGCACCATGCGTAATGCATTGACGGTCCCCGTGCAGACCTGCCGTGTGCAAGTCTTGGAGCCCTCCTTAAAATACAGCAACCTCCTATGACAAGGAGAAAGACTGCTTGAGGTCAAAAGCTGCTAAATCTACAAAAAAGGCTATGGGCACTTGTGTTTTTTACGTGATTTTCTTACGTGAGGCCCCAGTGGTTAAATCTGATGCAGTTCTTCACAAAGCCCTCTTGTAACCCACCCCAGCAGAGGATAACCATCTACCCAGTGTGGAGAATTCAAAATGCAGCAGCTGGATATTAAACGGCATTTCCCAGAGACTTCTTCTTTTGGCTATTATGGATGTCACTTTTAGCATGATGGCAAAAAGCCGGTGATAAACCCAGCAACATGTTTCTACCAGAAGTATTACGGACTGAAGAAGCCAACCGGGACACACCCAGCCATGCAGGGTCCCATGATGGGCACTCACGTGTTGGCCAGGAGTTGTGAATTTCCCAAAATTTCACTTTATCAAAACTCAATCAAATGCACTGGAAAAGTGCTATAGTTAGTGTCTACCACACTAATTTTTCATGGAATCATAAAGGTTGGAAAAGACCTTGAAGATCACCAAGTCCAACCACCAACCCAATACACAGAGGTGTTCAAACCTCTGAGTTTGAATACTCAGAGGTAAATGGAGAGGTAATATTTTAACCCAAATACTTGTGTTTAATTAATTTATTATACAGTTATGAGTTCCTAACTGGAATGGATGGTGGTTTGGAAAGCCTGTCCTTTTTTGGAGGTTTATTGACAGGTCCCTCATTAAGACATCACGAGCATCCTCTCAAAGCCTTGGCTCACCATGGCTGCACAGCACCGTTAACCTGAATATTTAAATACTTACGGGCAGCAACATTTCAAAGACATCTCTTTCCACTTGTTTGCCTTTCCTCCACATTTCTCCCTTTTCAATCTTCCTCAGTGCAGAGCAGTTATAACCTGATTAATGAAGCTGACCACTCCTCTGAGATTCTGTAAATTGGGTTATAAACTGAGCAATTAATAGCCATTATAAAGACAACCATAAACTGGCATTCCACATTTGGGTATGGGTTGCAGGCTGTCCCTCTCCTCCTTTTCCCTCCCTGTGCTGCTCAGCAGGGCCAGTCCGTGCCCCGTTCTTGTTATTTAGCAGACCCCTGACTGGAATCCGATGGAAAAGGAAAGAGTATGGCATTTTCCATCACTTCCCCACTGGTATGCTGGCTGCTGGCTTCAGCTCTAATAGAAAATAACACTTCTGCTCACAAAAATCTTGTACATAACCGTACATCAGTATTTTACATTCTTAGGGCGTATTTTGAAAATCAAGGATACATTTAACTCAACAGTATTTATTTTCTAAGCCTGAAAATATAAATTTACTTTGAATTTCCTTGTGCATGCAGAATTTCATTCATTTACTGCCATTTCTTTCCTTACTGACTGAACACCAAGTCCTCAGCCTGGCAAACTGACCCAAACCCAGCAGATTTACCCCAGAGACAACAGTTTACCTACTTTTAGAACCCATTTTGCTTCCAAATTCCCCTTTTCCTCTATTTTTGGGATGGTTTGGTATGGTTTTGGGTTTGCTTGGTTGTTTTTGTGTGTAACACCAAGGGACCATGCTTTCCTCGCAGCAAATGACTGCTGTTCTCCATCCCCAAACACTCCGAAGCATACAGAAGTACAGGATGGCATAATTATAATGATTTTATTTAATCTTTCTCAAAAGAGAGAAACTGGCCAGTTATTCTGAGCAAGGGACACTTTTTTGGTAACTCGCTGAAGCTGCCCCTGAAAAGCTCCTCAAACCTTCAATGTGGATCATTAGCCTCTGCAGGCACAGGCGAAACGACACACTTTGAGGCAAAGAGGCTGCGGATTCGGGTCCCAGGCCTTTTAAACAAAACTTGATGCCTATTTCCCAGAAAAGCCTTTGTGGAGGTGGCCGACCCAGGGGAATGGCAGCATTTCCACTGCCATGGGTGATCCCTGCCAGGTCCTCCCGATTTACTGCAGTGGTACCCAAACCAGTGACAGCACCGCAGAGTTGTTGTCTAATTAAAGCACAAAAAGTCTCCTCTGAGCAGTTTAATACCCAAGTCAGTCCCAATCTGGCACAACAAGGTTGTTTCCACATGAGATTTTTGGCTTACACTTTGAGATAAAGTAAAAACCCCTACCTTAAGGAATTTTGGACAGTACCCTGAGCTGTTGTCAAGCATCACATTGCCAAAGTCATCAGTTAACATTAGACTAGAATTGGGCCAACCTACTAATATACACTGATCAGAGTAATATATTACTTTTACACAAACTAGATATTAATTGTAATTCGCAATGCAGATAAAGACAAGTATCTTTCTCTATTTTTTTTCAAATTTACTGGCAACGCTAACACATATTGGAAACCTTCATATTTACCTCCAGTTCCGAAGATCGTCCTGGTTTCTCACTGCTTTTACTACTATTCAAAGTTATCATATCTAAAACAGACACAGATCCAAGCGCAGCTCATATGTAACGCCTTTACGCACTAATGAGCTGTAATTAACAGACACACAAACTGCCTGCAAGCAGAGGGAGCTCTGACTCCTCCGAGCACAGGCTCCAGGGCTGCATGCCCAGGACACAACTTGGCCAATTCAGGTTTTCTCCTGCAAAATCCACCCCTGGGCCCGGCTTTGCAGCCTGTCCCAGTGTCGCTTTCTTTTTAAAGCCTGCATGGCTGGAAATAACTAACATTACTGCTACGATCAGAAAAAGCTATCAAGGTGAATAATAGATAACTTTACATAAATCCTTTCAACATACAGTAACCCCAAACCCAAAAACACCAAACAGTTACTGCAACCTAGGATGCCTGATCTGCTTTTTTATAGTTTTTACCATTTTTTACCATTTTTACTACACAAAGCAAGCTCAATGTCCTGAAAAAAAACCTCACACCACCACCTGTATCATGGGGACAAACTAACAGAAAGCCCCTGAATAGAACTGTATCAGCTTTTTGATCAAATATGGTAGGAAAACTGATATCCACAGTTAGTTTGATGCAATATTTTCACTGAAGGCACAGATCAGGCATCTGATTGTGACTGTGTGTGAAATAGCATAATCAGAATTGCTGAACACTTTGAGGGGGAAAAATACCCTTCCTCTTATAGAGTAATTTCCTTATATGTATCACAGGTTGAATTAGCCAAATTTTAAAATTATACTCCACATTAAGTACATGTACTTAAATAAACATAGCTGATAATGCTCATAACAATTAACATGTCTTTAAACAGTTGCTATTAAACCTCTGCGGGCACCAGTGCATGAACTTAATTTCCCAGATGACAGACATAATGCTATTACTCAGTCTTTACTATATATTTAAGTACTGTTTGTTTTGACCTTTGAATTACCTGAACTAAAATTAGAGCTTTCTTTGCAGCTTCCACTAAGTAGAGCAGGAAATATTCGTCATTTGCTATACGTTATATACGTATTCAAAGCAGAAAACAGGAGCAAAAAGGCTAGCAGTGACGAGCGCAGCACAGAACATAATCGCATGGGATTACGGAGGTGAATTACGTGAGAGTTTTTCCAGCCTCAATAAAACCTTCTGAAAGCCAGGCCCATGCTACAGTAACAGCTGGGACACGGCTGGGTGCTCACCACAAAAGGTACCAGAGCACAGGAATAAATAGCGAAACCCCCACGTCTGACACACCAACCTGATCACAAAAAATGAACTGTTGAGTACAAAGTGTAATAAAGAGAGATGCCAGGAAGCAGTCATATCTGTCAGGAATAATTTGAGGTTGAAATACAGTCATACACAATGTATATGATAAATAATGTGAGACAAGGTCTCCGGCGACAAAGGTAAATAATAAATTTATGTGGAAGTAAGGATTTACACTGAAGCCGTGAAATAAAACCAGAGAGATGCTGTAAATACTGTCCATTCCCAATGACAACTTTAATTTCTGAGACAAATAACTTCTAAGGTTTCCCATGTATTTTCTGGACCTGGAACCTTTTCTATCCCTAAAGTTTCAAAATAATGCACACACTTCCAGCCAGTAGTCACCACTAAGTTTGGAAGGGAATGATGCATCTGACAATGGAATAATGAGCAAAAAATGAATTGTCAGCAATTGCCAATACATAACTGCAAAGAAATAAAATATCACTTGCTTTTTGAGTTTAGCTCAATACAGCTTAATTTTACCTATGCCACAGGGCTAGGACTTTTCCCGAGCCTAATTATTATTGCTCATATTTGAATTTCTCTGTTAACTTTATAAGTATCCCAAAAAAGTTTGATGTTAAATGTGCAAAACTGTCTCTGCACGGAGCAGGAACATATCTGCACTGAAACTGCTGCACATCTGGGAAGCCGAGGCTACGGGGGCCCCCTGTTTGAGGCCGGGGTGGTCAATGGGGCATTAATTCCATTAATCCCTGCTGCCCAGATTTTCTGTCTAAACGTGACATTAATGACTTGACACCATGCCTAAAAGGAGCAGCAGCCTCACCCGAGAGCCCAAGGCGAGGTGTTCATGTCCATAGAAAGACGCTTGGGAAATGGGCAAAATTCGGTATTTTTAGGCCCTGTTTGAGTAGAATGAAAACCTTACTTACCAACAGACACATAGATCAAGATAAATAGACCAAAAATAACGATGATAAAAACCCAGCAGAAGTTTGCAGTATGTACAAATGTAGAAGAGGTTCTTGTGGATATCACTGGCACTCCCAAACCTCAACTCCATGAGCACACACCTAAAGTAGGGAAGTCTCCTACTCAAGCCCTGGAGCCCAAGGGGCCTGAGGTGCTCCATGGGGACTGGGGTCTCCCCCACTGCCCGTTCCTGCCTCGCGTGGACCTCATTCCCCAGCTCTGCTAGCCCAGGGGTCACACTGGGAAGCACAGTACACATTAAGGTGTTCAGAAGAGGATTAAACTGGACCATGTCCATCAATAACAACATCAGCTACACCGTGCTCCAAACTCCACTGTGGGGTCTGGTCTCCAACGCCAAGACTCCAGCACTTATATCGACAATGGGACAAGAATTGGGACCCTTCAGAAGTCCAAGAAAGCCCAACAGAGAGCAAACCTTTGTATTATTCAATTAATCAATGCCCTCTCACAAGCGGGCAACAGAGCCACTGCCTGGGTCTCAGACGTAGCTCTTCAAAGAAAACCATCATTAAACCTCAGAGCTCAGTGCTGACTGAAATACGACTAATTGGGCCCATCAGTACACACAGACTAGAAAGGGAAAATACTTAGGGTAACAAAGTGTCCTGGAAAAACCCAAAGCTCCAGTGAAAAATGAATGCTGGTGTGTGCTCCAGAAAGGTCTTTTTCTGTTGACAGTTAAAAGAAAGTGGGTAGTTTGGGGCAGTCCATAACAGGAGGGTAAGACGCTGGGCAGGTATCTGGAGAGCCCCAAATATGGTCCACTGGGAACAGATTTGGGAATATCTGCATTTAAATATCTTTGTGACACAGCCTCATACATACCTCAAAATATTTTGTAGCATTTTGCTGTAATGCAACACAATATAACACAAAATATCCCACATCCACAAGTGTGTCCAGAGAAGGGCAACAAAGCCAGGGAGATGAGGTGCTGAGGGACATGATTTAGGGACATTATCCAAGCACTTTTTCCCTCCCCACCTTTTTTTTTCATCTAACCAGAACTAAAAATGTGAGTATTTTTTCAGTAAAAATCATTTGCACATAAATGATAAACAATTTATGGTTGTCAAAAATCTAAAAACTAGGAGCCTTGGTTACTAGTAATATATTATTACTGTGTCATTACCAAAAGACGTTAACTTTTACATCCCCACACTAGTATTTATACTTCATTATATTGAAGGGACTTATTATATTTAAAGGATTATCTCTACTGCCTTGCACTGTTCAAAGCAATAAATGGCTGCCAAGTTTGATTAATGTCCAAGAGGAACCTAAGGCATTTAATCAATCTCAAAGCTTTTCTATTGCAAATATTCGACAAAGAGCTTATCCCCATTATAAAACAAACTATGGATCAAAAATAAAACTAAAAAGAGCTATTCTTGCCTCCTGTGAGAAACTGCAATCATCCTCTAACGCAGTGTGGAATTTTCAAGGGATGTAATTTTTTGCTCGCATCAAGGCATACACAGATTTGTGTGTGAAAAAGAAGGCATTAAAATAAATAACTGAGTGGCATGTGTGGAAAAAGATTAACATTTAACACCTGAGGCACCACTTGCAGAATTACCCATGCAAAAGTGTGCATTCAACTGCACACCACCAGGTAATGACTTGATTTGCATATGCAATGAAATGCAGGCAGAGGCACCTACTTCACCACCTACGCCCCTACTTCACCACCACAAAATACGGTCCTGCCGGTACCACTTTGTCCAAGCAAACAGTGAATAGCAACAATCTTCATTTTTGTTGCTGTCTTAACATTTGGGATTAGTTTTGTGCATATTTATGTTGAACTTCTGATGAAAACAAAGCATTCCCCTTTGGGAGTTGTGGTTTCAGTTTATATTAGATTTGACTTTTTTTTTCCTCACTAAAGAGGTGTGTTTGGGAAGCACAAAAGATTTCAAAAGACCTTTCTTCCCCATTATATTTAATTCACTGTATCACATAGAAAAGATAGCCAGCAATGAAAAGGGGTTATTGACCAGGAGCAATTCAGGAGTTAGGCCATTAAAAATAGATAAGGGAGGACTAAATGTACTGTGTAAAAAACCTTGACTTCTTGAAATGGGGGACTCCTGGAGGACTGGAGCCAAAATTCCTGCAGCAATTCAATATTCACTGGTGCCACTGGGTGCACTGGGATGGGGAACAGCCATGGCCACGTCCCCCAGTCCTTTTCCATATTTATTATGTATTGGTCTCACCCATACACTGTGAGTTTAATAAAAACCCACAGGTGGCCTAACCACGGACCCAGCAGTCTGCACAGTGCCCAAGGCTGGGACTTACATAAATCCCTGCCCTGTTTCATGTTACTATCCATAGCACTCATTTTCTGGGTAAAACGCAGGAAAAAGGCATGCCCAAAACAGAGCTGTGCTGTAATCAATACAGACCAAGGCATCAATACATTTATTTTCTATAAGCAAGAGCAGTCCCATCCCTGCAATGAGAGCTGAGATAACAGCGCTCTGTATCTGACTGCGTCTCAGTGCAAATGATGGATGTGGTATGTGAGCCCTTGGCGTATCTGCAGCTGCAGTCATGTATGCGTTTTATTGATTCTAAAAAATGACTCAACCTCAATTTTCCTGCGCCATTCTACAACACTGCATTTCATAGCAGCAAAGTACTGCAGGACTGCAACAGAAGTCAATCTTTATAAGCAATACTCGGACAATTACAGCTTTTCCCAGAGACGCTGAGGTAATAATTAAAAATTCACAGAAAAAAAAGGGTGAATGGGCCCATAAAGAAGGCAGTGCCTCATAAAAGCAGGATGAATCAATGTAAAGAGCCTGTAACACCACCTCTGTGAAGGCTTTGGACAGCCCTCTCTGTAAGAGACATAAAGCCATCTTTGTCAGAGATATGGAGCCGGCTTCGCCAAGCATCTCTGCATTAAAGAGCCAAGGAGCAATTAAATCTAAAGCTGGGAGTGAACTGCAGCACATTATTAAATACGAGTCTTTATTTCTGTTCCCCGCACTGGTTTTGTGCTCTGCTGCAGCACACAGACCCTTAACTAATGACTTTACTGGTATAACACCACTAACCAGCCTGGTGAGTGATGAGGATACTGGGATTTGTGCAGAGGGAAGAGGGGCTGCGACCCTACAGAGGTCTAAACACACCAAAAAAAAGCTCACAACAGAGCTGAGATACCTCGCACGATGAAAGGGCAAAATCTGCATCAAGCAAAATGATCAGTGAGAACACGAGGACACGGTGACCCCATTATGAACACGTGTGTCCGCCACCAGCACTGGGGGGCTGTAAATTAAATTACTGCCAAAAAAGCGGCTCCAGACAATATCTCCTGCTCTGCACACGAGGACATGGGGTTTAGCGCCACAAAAATATGGTTTTGCAATCCTCTGGGTTGCACTGGTTTCCTCCAGCCCCGGGAGATGGCACAGGGCACTGCAAACAGATGCAAACACTGCTGTGAGGTGCCACGGTTACACAAGAAATATCATCTGGGTGTAAGAGAAGCTGCTGAAGTTATTCGAGGTCTGACAAGATGATGAACACTTCAAGACTTCCCTTCTGATGAAAACTACATGGTCTGTTGGCCACGACACTCCTGTGACTTGCATTTGTGCTTTCTGAGATGACATGGGGGAAATGCAGCCAGATCCATGCCATGTTTTAAGGTGCTTTAGTTGTCAGCGTTTAGGTAACCATAAAAGGTCTAACAGGTTGTGCTACCCTCGCCACTGAACTGAAGCAAACACTCAGCAGTTGTGGACATTACACGAATAACATCATTGGTGTTCCTGGTTCATCATCCCAAAACGCTCTGTGGCCAAGAACAGGTCCTGCCTGTACAGCATCAGTCCTTGCTACTAGAGTATAAAATAGGGAATTTTCAAAGGTGGGATATTTTAAGCATGTCTTAAAACCATCGTAAATATGGATTTCCGTGGACAAATCTCCCTTTTGGACTTGAGACAATCTGCCTGGGATAAACAAGAATAAACCCACACTTCGAATATGTGAATGTCTGACAGTTTCTGGTGCCAGGTAGAAGAGCAGATGCCTTAAGTCACAAAGAAAAGCATGATTTGATAGGGTGAGCTGTGCACATCCAGTGAGCCCAGCATCGTAGGCTGCATCTTGCATCTCGATGACAGTGGACATCGTGCATCGCCATCCAAATCCTTCCTGCATGACCACAGATCACAGAATCATTGGGTTGGAAAAGACCTGTAAGGTCATCAAGTCCAACCATGAAGTCCCATGCAGAAATGTGCAAGCCAGACGTGATGTCCCATGCAGAAACCCTACAAATCTGCTGTCCTGTTTCAGGTACACCCAGGGAACAGCTCCTGCCTCCAGTGTGCCTTGGAAAGACATTCCGAAAATATGGACAAGAGCGCAGCAATTCCGCGTGGACAGTAACGGCTGGTAACGAGCACTTCCTCCTGCCCTGTCTCACTGTCATCATCAGAGGCACTTACTGCCACTTTTACAGCCCGCGCATGTGCAGTCTGATCTGAGCCGTGTATTTATAGCACTCCTGAAGCAATAATGCATCAGACGCCTCACATGAGGGACCCATTTCATGTGAGGAAATGCTGCCTTCGCAGAAAAGAAGGCTCCTGTGGGAGCATCCTCCTCTGAGAGGAACCCCAGAGCATCCTCCTTTGAGACAGACCCCCAGAGCATCCTCCTTTGGGATGGACCCCCAGAGCATCCCCCCCAGGTCAGGAGAAATGGGAAACCCCTGGCACTCCCTCATCTCAGCACAGCAAAGGAAACCACTCTGCTAAAGTGAAAATGCAACATTAAATAAAAAAAAAAATATCGCTAAAAACTATTTAAACGTTCTCAAAGTGCTAGATTGCACTGGGTAGTTAGCGCGGTTTTCTCCATTTAATTTCAGTCTTAAACACATGTCCATGGTTTTTATTATAAAAGCTGTCTTTTCAAACAATTGCATCTAGAGATAGATGTCTGTAAAATAATTTAGCTGTGGAATGTAGTAAGTAATAACTGAGTAATAATGACTGAAATTTAATGTTTCACACTGAACTACCCCAGTGCCACCAGTACCACTCTTGTATTGAAAGGATTTATATTGTTTATATTGTTTGTATTGTCCAGGTGGCATCTAAACTGCTCTGGTCTGTCCTCTCTGAGCCTGCCAGACACATGGTCTTGTTCCCTTCACATATCGGTACTCCGAATCCTTCAATAATTTGCCCAATTGCAATTCATATTTAATTTGCATTAAAAGTCTGCAGCCGAGCATCATGGGCTGAGATTTCCCAGATGTCCTCTGTCCCTCATTTACTGTTCTGCAATGTCCATGTGTGTTGCCACTGAACCTGACACCAAAAACAGGCCTCTCGCCCTGGAAAATACCGCGAATTTATAACTGAGACTCTTGGGCTCGGGAAGAAAAAGCCATTTATTATTACTTTTTAAAGGAATGTACAATGAAAAAAGAATCCTGGCTGAGCTTTCCCCATTAATGATGGTGGTTTAAGTGATTGAAATAGAAAAATCTTTGTGCTAACCATGTTTAAAAGTAATTGCAGAGAAAGGGAACTGGATTAAAAGGACAGAATTTTCTGAGACTGAATGAGGCAAATTTTAGGTCACATTTGAGAAAGCTGCTTGATCACTGCAAATTTCCCAGTCCAGAATTTCTTTCTGTGATGTTAAATATAATACTTCAAAGCACATACACTGTATTTTAGTCTTACACAAAACTCAGAGGACCTTTGGAAAGTATCCACATGTTAAGCAGTTCTAAATTTGCTTTTATTGGAGAATTTGCAAATAAGAACCATGGCCAAGACATGGGGTAAATAAAAACTGGCTCTGGGACAATGTGGTTCCACTCAGTCCATGTAAGAGGCATTGAGTGCACTGACATGGGAGCAACATCAGAATTTAGCTTCTTCAATCTGAGGTGTAAAAATACATAGCAGGTTTCCCTATTAAAAGGTTACTTTTCATGAAACAATATGGTCTATAAAGAAAGTTACTGTTGCTTTAAAAATCTTTTACATCTTCTAGATTAAAGGAAGAAGCCACTGTATTTTAATTATGATCATCTTAGTGAGTGCCACAATCAGACTTACATAGGGCCAAATACTCAAATGCAGCCCATCAGTGACTCCACTAAAACCAGCCATAAACTATGCAGAAACCACGAAGCAATTCCCCTTGATACAATGCAATATTTTAACCATGATATTGCTGGGTCCTTCCCTGGTTTTGTCAATATAATGCAAATATAACACCATTTTGGCAATATAATATCAATATAATTCCATTTCTAGACTGAGGATGAGTCCATCTCTGCATTAGCAGTTTTGGCAATATAATACCAATGTAATACCATTTTGGCAATATAATATCAATACAATACCATTTTGGCAATATAATACCAACATAACACCATTTCTAGTTTGAGGACGAGTCTATCTCTGTACTAGCAGTTTTGGCAATATAATACCAATGTATACAATTTTGGCAATATCAAGCCAATGTAACACCATTTTAGCACTATGCCACGTACTATGGAAATACTGATAAATACACACATTAGGCGCTCACAACAGAAAATCCTGCTTTAAGATTTAACGAAGTGAATGATATCTTCAATAATGGCTTACTGCAAACTCTAATACTTAAGTGGTGATAGGAGATTAATAATACCTCTCAATAAAGGACAATAACTTATTGAATACGTCCAAAACGCAGGTTATTTAAAGGACATTATTTCAAGAGGAACTAAGTCAGTAATTAGTGGCTTAATCAATAATCCCAAGGCAGTCAGATTTTATTTTTCATAATTAACACTTGGAAATAAGCTGGCGTTTAGAACATGCGTCTTACACTGACGAAGCCAGGCAAATGGCCAGCACAACTGCATGTGTGGCTGGCGAACACCGCTCTGTTGTAGCTACTCGCAGGATACGCGCGGCAAGGAGTATATGTTAACGGGCATTTCCTGTTCCTAATGATGGCTTCTCTAGAAATCAAAAACACGGCATGGGGAGCAGGGGCTGCTGCCTGGCACCCGCAGCAATCGGGAAAAATCTTTGTCAAAAAAATTATTTAAAAAAATAAAACTTTTGTCAGAAAATCAGATTTACATAGAAAAAGATGCACTATATTGTTATCCTTTATTTTGCTCATTCCTCAACACTGTGTGAATGAGGGAGATGTGCAGGAGTGAGGGGCGGGCAACGTGTGCTGGGTGCAGGGGGTGCCACCACCCCCATTTCACCCCTCATTTACCAAAATCCCCTAACAAGGGCTCAGGCGGTTCCCACCTCTGGTACAGCCCCTTTGGCAACAGGAATTCCAGGGAACACTGAGTACTTTTCACAGAATTTAGACTAACCCTAAAAATTACATATCTTGCCAGCGATGGGCAATGTAAGCACAATTCTCCTCATTTCAGCAAATATTTGTCCTTTCCGTAGCTGTACTCAGATTGCTTTAATAAGATGAGCTTGCTCCTTGCAGCACAACCGATCCATACTTAGTATTTCTCCAATAAAATACAAATTTTTTCCATTGCTGTGCAATCACAGTGAATTCCTCCCACCTTATTTTGTAAAATAGTATGCAGCTTGCACCAGTGTTTTTTAACAGAGTGGGAATAAAATAACTGAATATTCCCAAAGCACACTACAAAAACCAGCCTGAAAAAGGAACAGAACAGGAGTAAGGTTTCACTCTAATGAGGAAAAACCATTTTGGCTACATCTGTGTATATGAAGAGTTGTTTCAGAATAAAACTATGGTTTTTAGGAGGGAAAAGAAGTTGTCATTGTATAGGGTGCAGGACCATCAAGGTTTCATTCCCCTGTGCAGCTCCAGCAGCTCTGCGTGGGCAGAGGCAGGTGCTGGTGCACCAGTGATATTACCACAAAGGGAAAAGGCCATTTCCTCATAATCTATTGAAAATACCTTTAAATTCCCTAAAGTGTTCAGCTGGGAAAAGAAGTTAAACAAAACTAAACCAAAAAAAAAAGAGAGAGAGACAGACAGACAGAAGAGGAGAGAAAGAAATGTTTTTCTTGCTTGCCTTCACTCCACTGTGTAACAGATAATTTTGGAAATGATATGATGGAATGCAGGCTAAAAAAACACATTTAGGTTTTGGATATTTGGAGTTTTTAATTAAATTTTTAATTTATATTCTGCTTTTGCTTGTAGAGCCTTTGGCCAATAAAGGCCTCCTGCAAGGGCTGATGCGTGACCCAAACATCTCCCCGTGCACTGTTAACTGCAGAGCTACAGCGGGGTTTCTCACCAAAATTTTAAACCAAAATTCAGATTCCATCAAATTCTGCAATTCCATCAAACTCACAGAACTCAGTCACCACCCAAACGCACATGTCCTCGCACCATGTTTCACGTAAAACCACCGCCTGCCTCAATTAATTGCTCGCTGTCTCCAGGTTTTTTTGGGAAATTCAACCTCGCCTGAAGTTTCTCACCAGGACAAGTTTGTAACCGGACCAAAGTCAGCAGCTCTGTGCCCAAAAATTATAACATTTAATGATGGAAAAGCCAGCGGAAAGGATGGCAAAGGCCATCAACATCCACCACAAGAGGAGAGAGGGACCTGCTGGAACAAACCAGAAAAAAGTCATTTTTTCTGCAAAATCCTCACAGGGTGGGGGCATAACTCACTTTTCATCATCCGCAATGCCAAAGAAAAAATTGCTGTGCACAATATTATATATAATTTGGCTGGTTTCTTCTCTGATTGCTTTCTCTGACTTACAGTGGAACAAGTATAGAGAAGGTGTTCACACGTCTTATGAAGGAGGACATTGGTTAAGTACGCACGTAAATTAGGATCTTTGCTTTCCCAAATAATGAAAGCTCACATACATCTACTTCATATGCCTCTATTAAAACAACAAAAAAATCAAGGAAAAGGATTTTGATATTAAAAACAATCATGCTTTAAGCGAAGGAGAAAAGAAAAAATAAGGAGAAAAGATAAATTCCAATTTCTTCTAAAAATACGCAAAAACATTTGTTAGTTGAGAAAAAATCCCTTACAGAAAGCTGTTCTAGGAGCACTTTTTCATCCTGAATTCCAGCACATTAAAACTAAACAAATCCAACCCATTAAGGCCAGGTGGCTGCAGACCTCCTCTACTGGACCACTAAATTCAAAGGAAAAGCTCGTTTATCAGTGCGCTGGACACAGACTGCAGCTAACAAACGTGGGAAAGCTTGGGAAAGTTTGGGACCTACCAAGAGAAGAGATTATCCAGACGTAACCATGGATGCGGTGGTGGAAAGTGTTGGGTGGTTTAAAACTAGTTGTGTTTCCTTGTTGTAGAAATTTTAAAAATAGTCTTTTTCCAAAAAGTGCTGCAGCCCAGCTCTGGCAGGGTGTGTATTCCTTTTTCCATTGTGGATATCATGGGATGGCACCGTCCTGGGGTTGTCACCATGCGATACCCAAACACCATTAATGTGTCTGCTCAATGCTCAACAGCTGCACAGAAATCTCGTTAAGAGAAAATAATGCCTCAAATAAAGCAACAATGCCCAATCACAAACTTATCTTAATTTTGGATGTAATTCTTCAGAGCTCAAGAGAGCTCATGCTGAGAAGAGGGAGAGAACACAGGATATTTCTGTTGCCAGCTCTTAATACTGATTAGGCAACAAGCGCAAGCTTGGATCAAAGTAGGAGGTATGAAAAATAAAACTGATAATGTGAACAGGAAAACTGATCCAAATCCAATCTACTAATTGAAGAAATGGGAAAAGATGCAGTGATACAGTGAAAAAAGCACTGTGCTGGCCAAAAAACTCCTCTCGGGACACACATCCTGCACTGCTGAGCCCCGCTAATGGGGATGCCAAAAGGGCAACATTTCTGGCCCCAAGGGATCAGATGGACCAAGGGATGAAAATACAAAAACTCTACTAAAAAACTCGCTTTTAAGACCAATAATCCTTTGTGAGCACGCTCCTGGTCCCAACAGCCAAAAAACACAACGTGGCAACAGGCGGAGAGATGAGATGGAGGGCGGAAAACAGCATTTCCTATGATGGGGAAAATACCAGTTCAGGCTCTAAGCTTCCCAGCACACACCTGTCACAAGGGCGCATCTGACCCCATTTCTGGCTTTTGGGTCCTGGTACAGATGGGATTGGTGAAAACTCTCCCAGTTTCTGCTCAGGGAATGGATGGTTTGCCCTCGTGTAATGCATAACGCGAGTGTTACAGAAGTAGGTCTGTTTTCTCATTAGCAGCCTTGCTGTCGCCTGCTCTCCTCCATTTACTCATCAGAATTATGTGTATCTGTTTGAGGACAGAAAGAAGAGCACAATTTTGCTCATATGAGGAGAGAAGTGATTTGATTTCAGAACATTACAAACCAAGCCAGTCTCAAATCCTCTCAGAACTACATGGTAATATCTCCAAATGAAACCTTGCCCCCATGCAGTAATGAAAGCTAAGCAAGCACACAAATATCTTGGTTTTTCATACACACAGACCATATTAACAGGCAATAATAAAATCATCTTTTTCAGACTTGCCAATGTGTCTGAGGACCCTTCATCATAGCCACAACTCATGTATTTATATGCAGAAAACATGGCTCAAAAATGCTATCAAATTCAAATGGCACTATGTAATAGGAAGTATAACAGGAAGTACATATTTCAGACTTTCAAGTGGTGCTTTAGAAATTAATCCAAATAAGCATAAAATCAAATTTATTGGTTCGTTAATGCTCCACCAACACACAAAGTGCCTGCTTTTGAGCTCAGACGGATCATTTGAAACATCTCTGTATCAGTTGAATCTGATCTCTTCAATTCTGATACAAACCAAAACTTTCACTTATATTACCAACACTTGCTATCATAACTTCTATGAAGGAAATGGAAAATTGAGGTGCAAGGAAAACAGGAACAAATGTCAGTAAATTTTAGGAGAAGAGCTAGTTTCACTGCTGAAAATTTTTGTTGTGTACATTCATGGTAAGGTTAAAAATGACACCTAAAGTGCTTAAAGACAAAGATGGAATTTAAGAAGTGGCTACTTGGCAATATTGGTTTAATTCTCACTGAATTAAGACACAAAAGCTGCTCAGGTGTCTGTCTCCAGCTTTGGGTACCCTGAAACAACTTAAAACCACAGAAAGGTGAGTCCATGGGCACAGCCACAGATCAGAGGCTATGAAATTCAGCCTCAATTTATAGAAAGCCACTGAAAATGCAGGGTGCTCACCACGTTGTTTTCATATCCATGCACAGAATGAGGGAAAACTCACCAGAAATAGTGCCAGAGGTATCTGAGAGATCTGTTTTCCTACCAAATCCACACCACCCATAACACATCAGTGCCAGATGCACCAGCTCTGGGGAAGCCTTTCACCACCCAACTTCTACAGCCTCCTCAATGACTTACTGCACTATTTACAAAAAAAACCCCCAAGATCAGGATGATTAGGAGGAGAGAAAAAGTTTTTATTTTCCTTTTTTTTTTAAAGGCTGAAGGAACACAGGTTTATAATCAAACTAACAAAGACATCCACTGCTTATAAAATGGCGTGTCAGAGCCCTGTCCCCCTGACTTCTGTGCTGTGAAGGTTTCACCACCCTAAACTTCAAAGAGGAGACATTTGGATTATGGAAAACTGATATTATGGTGCTGCCATAAGCCTGTGATGGAAATGAATTAATTCACAATAACACAAACACACTGAAGCATATTTGGTTTACAACACGAGAACCATCTGAGGATCAGTAAAACAAGCGTGGAGCAATGATGCTTTCCTTTACCTATGGCAATTTAAATTATCTAAATGGGAAAAATAGTTTTACATACATTGAAAATACAAATACTGTAACAGCAAAACCGTCACAATGATGTTAAATCTTTTGGAAGTGGAAGTCAAAGCATTCCAGATTTTCAAGCTGCTGATTTGATTGAAAACACATTACAGCTTTGTGACGATAACGAGCAAACACCCCTGAGGTTGCCTGCCCTGGACCACACACACCTCATTCACCCACATTGCTTTTCCTTGGAAATTGGGATTTCTGCAGCACACCC
>NW_010185778.1:0-1955 GCF_000695765.1 Mesitornis unicolor | reverse complement strand
TACACGACACAGAGTTTTTAAATAATGAAAGTGCTGCAATAAAGTGGATTTCTCACACTGTAAAAAAAGCCCACATATCTCCAAGAACTTTTATGGCTAAGGTTAGGAAATTATTTTTCAATTCACTAAACAGTAAAATATTTCAGCCTCTCAGAACCCTTAAAAGAGAAACCTCAAAAAAAACCCAGGAAATGTTTTCAAATTAGGTAAGAAAACACAAATTACACAGTATACTTTGAAGATGTATTACGTTTAGTGTGTCTTACTTTAATTACTAACACCAATCATCCCTTTTAATAAAAGGTCAGCTGCTTTATTTGTCAAGAACAGTGGCTTAAATAATTTTAAATGTATGATCACGTTTTCTGCTAATGATTCCTTGTGCATATTAGGGGTTAATTAGGGGTTGTTTTTTATTTCTGAATTAGCCCTTGGGGACCCCAATCTATAGGGGAAGGTTTTTGGGTTCAAATTCATCTGGAGGAACCAGCAAAGGTTCCTCATTTCTAACTTTCATACTTTTTATAGTACCTGAGTATTGGATCTGCTGGAAATCAACGTAACACCACAGACAACAGAAATTCCCGCAAAATTATTTAGAAATCCAGAGCAAAATAACTGATTAATGTTTAAAAAAACCTCAAGCAACTGAAGAGTTTTCAAGGCTTCATGAGAAAAGGCTGCAGAATGCGGATGAACATTTCAGATATACTCGTTCTTTTCGGAGAGTCCCCAGCACAACATTTATGTTCATTTTGTGGTACCAGCAGCACTGATTGGTGTGAATCCATTCATATCCAGATACCCTCTGAATCAACAGAATACAAACCCTGTGTGAAGGAGGAGAGGAGAAGATGCCGACTTCATCTCATTAACGAGATTTGCACGGGGGAAGCTGCTTCCCAACTTTTTTTACTGCACAGATGCTGAACCAAGCCAAAATGCCCTGCATCTGACCAAAATTCCCAAAAAAACACATGGACATGAAAGGACATTAGCACAGGCTAGATGTGGGTCAGGGGAAAGCTTAAGTAATTCAGAAAGATGTGATAAAAATGAGAGTTTGATATAAAACATTCACCAGAGGGTGAATTTTGTAGAGGGGCTGGAGTCAGCACGTGTGTTATAGTGAGGCCTGGAGTTAGAAACGACTTACGGTTGGTGTATTAATTTAGTAGCACGTATCATTAGCTTTATAAATGCTATGTATCAAAATACATATCAAAAAAGCCCCTATAGGAAAACATCTGCAAATTTTTGTACACTTTTCTGAAGTTTCTGCAATCCATTGTCCAAGCATAATTCGTTTGCTTTAAAGAAAGAAAAAGAAGTAATTTTGTTGTTCAAAATCTATCCTACGGTTTAAAGGTAATTTAGGAGTCACAAACACCAATTTGGGCAACTCATGTGTACAGGGGCAGCTTTTGGGGTGGATCTCCTGAGTGAGAGACCTCAAAGAGCCTAAATTCGAATGAAGGCAAACTCCTTCTTCCTGGGATACCCAGGCAGAGACTGGTCCCTTTCCATGCATAAGCAGTGCATGATGGACCAAACCGGGCTGTGCACAGAGAAATGTCCTTAAGAGGCCCCTGTGGGTGAGGACTTAGTGCAATGGTCTGAGTACAAGGAGCAGCTCTGCTTCCTCCAGGCTGCCAAGACAGCCCCATCAATCACCAGTGTGTCAAAATGTTGCCCCACTCCATTTTGGCATGGAAAAGGAACAGATGTGCTGGCCTTCCTTCCTGTGCAACAGATTTTAGGGTCTTGTGGAGAGGACCCTCTCTCTGATGAGGTTTCGGTTCAGATCAGCCCCATGGAAACACATTGGACACCCCAGGACAGCAGCGGGTTGTGGGTCAACCCAGCAAACAAGTACACACCACACAGGTCACTCCTCAACTTCCCATTGGGATGGGGGAAAAACTGGGAGAGTGAAAGTAAAGAACTCATCAGCT
>NW_010185777.1:14703-27543 GCF_000695765.1 Mesitornis unicolor | reverse complement strand
AGGAAGGCAGGCAGGAAGGCAGGAAGGAAGGGCAAACAAGAAAGCAAAGTGAGAGGGGAAAGAAATAAAGATAAATGGAAATAATTAAGAGAAAGAGAAAGGAGAATTGTGTCTTACCAAGCAAATTCCAATAAGACCCTCCATTTCTTGGCATGAGTATGTAAAGGAATAAAAATACAAATGTTAATTTCACAGGAAATCTGATTTCAAAACTGTTCAATAATCTTAAACTCTTTCTTAAAAATGCAACACATCTATTCATTGCTTTGTTACCACCAAATCATTCGTTGTGTATTGTGCATGTAGTCTAAAAAAACCCGGTAACGAATCAGACTTCATTTTTTTCACACATACATAGGTTTGAATATTTGATTCATACAAAAACAACAGGTTACAGCTCTTAGGAACAAAGAGGAAAAAGAGAATGCTCTCCACTTCAGCATGGTTTTAGCCAAGCCAAAACCAGTACAGAGCCTAAAACCAAGAGATTCCTGCAAAGATCTGACCATCTGCATTTAAAGCTCAAAACAAAACAAAAAGCCTTTCAGGTCTCCACATCCCTGCAGATTTGCAAATGCCTGGCTTTGATGATACCCTATGTTACCGACAGAGGTTATGGCATTATCCACTGTGAGCAGTTCATGAAGACAGGCACTAAAAAGAGAACTTTGAATTCTCTACTTGACATTTTCTAATAGAATGAAATTTATGAAATGTGTTAGAAATCACTCCATAGTAGCAGGGTGAAACACATTGTATCACTCCTGAAAACTTGACTAAAGCAACACAGCCACAACTGAACCTTCCATATGTAGCAAAGGGGGCTAAATATTGCTTTCCCATGATGATGGAAGTGAGGAGGAGAAGGGGAATGAAGAGAGCTTCTTACAAGCATGAAGTATTAAAAGACACGATAAAATTGCCAAAGTTGTAACAGGGAAGGTTTTACTCTGTTGCTGGTGCTGTTTTACAACCAGTTTGCAGAAAAACAAAACCTTTGCATCTAATGCTTTTCCTGGTGCTGCTCTTTTCACTCCCCAGCCCCATCCACAGGTGCCTGCTGGGTGCAGTCCAAGGCAGGAAGACCACACACCATATGTGGCATCCCTCAGGAGACCCCAGATGATTGTAGAAATTCACTGGGATTTTTATTTCAAGCAGCATTAACTCTCATTCCTCTTCCTAACCTCCTCACTCGGCATCAAAGTCTTTATTTGGGTATGGACAAAAGAAGTAACAACCAAAATCAAGGAGAACACAGTTCCTGCCAACCAAACTCTGATCAGTGACAGAAACTTTGGGTCCAACTGTCCTTTAATTTACAGAGACATTTTTTCATGCCAAACAGGAAGAAAACCCACAAAATTTAGAAGTGAAGGTTTCTGCTTTGTGCTTCTCCAGCCTCGATCTTGTTTTCTTTTAGTCTGGGATGCTCTTTTTTTTTTTTGTAGCAATAGGTATCTCTTGGTGCATATAGATGCTACTGTTCGTAGCATTCAGCCTGCAGGATAGCAGACTTTACTTCAGTGTGACAATGTTAGCACTCACACTTTCTTAGTAGACCTTAACCATGTGACATTACTGGCATACTAAAGCAGGCTTTTAAATTTTAGTGCTTCTATAAATGAAAAAGGCTACTAGATTTGAGATTGGTCACGACAATGAAGAAAAGGGCTGATAGTTGTGACATGAGATCAGTTTTTTTTAATAATCATCCATAATAATGAATGCAATCTAAATAATTACATATTTGATTTAATTTTCAAATGCCAAAGAGATACTAATCAAAGTATTTCTGTTTACCTTAATATTCACAATTTTGTCTTTCTTGTAGGACAATTTTATTTAAAAACAACAGTGACATTAAATGGGAGATTGCCAGAAGGAGCCAAAGGATCAGGATTCCAAGTATCACTGCTATGCCGAGGGAGTTCTTCTCTAAAGAGCAGCAGGAAATTTTCAGAGTCCTGCCCCAAATCAGCAATGATATTAAAGGCAACTGTTGAATGGTTATATCAGCACTTCTTGTATTTTTCTCTCCAGCACCCCAGTATGCTGTATTAATTTAATTCTTCCCTTGGGTCAGAGGCACAAAATAGCATGAAAAGACACAAAATAACATGCGACCATTTTTAACAGAGGAACTTATTTGTGATGTCTTCTACAGCACTGCCATCTCCCTGAGAACCAGAGGGTACAGTCAGTTTAATAAAGTTTGTGTGTGACGGTGGCTCCAGCACACATCCTTTGGGCACGTTCATGGGACATAGCAATCAGCTGGGATCATCAAGCTGAAGTGTGCATAGGTGTCTCCCCTGAAAATCAGCTGTGGTCAGAATACCCCTGTTTGTCAGGCACACAGGACTGGCTGAAAATCATTTCACGGACCTGACTTGGGAGTTACTTCCCTTCCCCTTCACTGAGTCCCTGGCAGAAGCCAGAGCAGGCACACAGAGGACATGGCAAGAGCTGGAGGTTCAGAAATGTGTGAGGAGCAGCAGGGAAAACTGAACTACGAAGGAGAGAGGCAGCTGCTGAGGAAGGGAGGGAAGACTGCGATGGATGGCTCACCAGGCTGAGCCTTCTGTGCTGCTGCTGCAGAGAAGGGAAGGCTCTGTGTGTACTCTTCCAGTAGGTATGCCAAGCCTATGATTACTGCTGATAGGGAGAGTTTCAGTGAACAACCGTGTTCTTTGTAATGCAAAGGAGATGTTTCATTACAAACCGGTTGAGGAGCGTTACTCTGGTTCCGTGGATGCGTGAAACCGAGAGGCAGCATCCTGACCCATACGGCATGACCCAGCTGTCAAGGCACCATGGCTGCACAGGCCAGAAAACTGGTTTTCTGAAAACATTGCACAGAGTAAGTTTCTAGGCTTTTATATTTAAACCCTTGCATTTAAGTGCGTGGCAGCTCCCAGGAGGAGTATATCCTACAGCTGCTCAGTGTGCAAGCCCAGCTACGATGTCAGCACTTAAAACAATATCTGAAATACATTTCAAGCAAGAAAGTAGCAAAGTCACTCATTTCAGTATATGGCTTAGACAAAAATACAGGCTAGCTGGCATCTTTTTGGCTTATAATACCACCTACATGGCTGCAGTATGAATCTTGCCCTGACAAAACCCTGCAGTTCTCAAGTTGCAAATGTTTTTGAGAAAATTTTAACCTCTCTGAAAGGACTTTTTTTTCAGCTGGCTACAGATATTTATATCCAGCATCGGTTCTGCAGTTTTCCCCTTTAATGAGTGAAACCAAAGCGTGGGGTCCAACTTTTCTGCCGCTCTCCAACCATATGAAAATGATGCTGGCATGTGCTTTGCACTGCCTTCCCCCGTCACCCAGTGGGTGAATTTTGTATCCTGCCTTGTTAGTGGCACAGCAGGCCGCCAAAAAGAAACCGAGTTGTTTGTATGAGATGAGATGTTGGGCTGCCAACTGTTATAAATCTTGTGCTACTTACAGCTTCAGCTTTTCTTCAAGCCTGCTCCACCCCCTGCTGTGGTTTCGACTGTTGGAGCAACATTAGGAGGCACAACTGAAAGCAATAATATTGGCATTTGTGGGGAAAATAAGAGAAAATGTGAGGAAGTGGCTAGACACAAATGTTTCATTGCTAGAGCTGTAAATATAAGACCCACAGCCACAGAGATATGGGCCCTGCGATGGTGGAAAGGGGATTTGCCCCCTGCAGTATTTACCTGCAGCTGTATCCATTGCCACCGGCTTATTTTGTAGGTGTAACTGCTTGTAACCTCACACGTGCATCCTCACTGTCATATCATATTAAATGAGCTATAATTGTAGTCTATTAGAGTGCAATAATCTAAAAGTGATAGTGCATGACAGCACCTGTCAACACGTCACAGAGGATTGTATGGAATGCTGAATTATACCCATTTTATACCACATTAATGAGGCAGCTCATTCTTATCCAGTCATAAATAAACAGGTTTCAATTTCTTTATGCACCATGACAAGGTTTTGTTGATTTTTTTTTTCTTTTGCACAGAGACTCACAGAAGTCATGATAAGGTGATATATCACCAGAAAAAGTGTATTAGTGTATGGTCATTAATGACAGTGGTTATGGTTTTTTTATCATTATTAATTGCTCTATGAATATATCTTTGTTTGACTGTTTATTTCCATTTTTATGGAGAAGAAAATAAAGAAACACATAAAGAAAATCAAGATTGGTTGTCCCTAATAAAGTTTTAATAAAAAATAAATGGATTGTCTGATTGCTTCGGCAGCACCCAAAGGACAGACTGATACAAGCAGAAACCTGCTTCCCTTAAGATCAATGGCTATGCTGGGGCCCAGTGTTCCTTCATAAACTCTTTAAGTCAGGTTTGAAATGGGGATGGAAAGAGAAAAAAGAGAAACGACAGTAGGGAGAGGAAAGACAGAGACCGAGAGGCTTTCAGCCAAATCAAAAGAAAAGCAAACCTATCAAAGTGCATGCATAGTGCCCATTATTTTCTGTAACCTAACTGGATCAAGGTGTCTTCATTTTAAACAACTGCTTAGGCTTCAGAGCCATAAATAACTGTCTGCAGTCTTGTACATGTGAGAAGAGGTCAATACAGTCTCCTCTGAGCAAAGATCTCTCCTCCATGACCCAGGCAGAGGCCCTGTACACCAAATACACCAGGTATCTTAGAGACAGATGTGGGAAGGTGGTTCTGTTAGACAATTTCTTTCCTTTTCTTGCTTGAATTTACTCAGCTAATGTTAGAAGAAATAACCTATTCAGGAACTGTTATATGTATATAAAGTATGGTGTGCAGAAATAAAGCACATTACTTGAGGGAAGAACTGATAAAGAATGGATGATATTTGGAAGACAAAAAATATTATCAGTATAAGAAAAATCAAGAGGTTGTAGGAAAGAACTGGCTACTAATCAAAACAATCACTAAATCCTGTTCCTTTGCCAGGCACCTCTCACAGGGCCCATATGATGAGTCACTTTCAGGATCCTGGGAAAAAGCCTCTGCTCCTTCTTTGATCTTTGAACTGTTGCAGGAAGAAGAGCAAGCTTGAAAGCACAGCCCACAAGAGGCACGCCAGCTTTCCCCTAGTGAGTGAAAATGAGAGGTCCAACCTTGGGAGCTGACACTTGGGCAGCTGATATGACCAAACACTGATCTTCCCTATGTTTGGCTCCACACGGGACCCATGAGTGGCCCTCTGCCTCCACGGACACTATCACTTCACTGCAGAAACGGTGACTTTGTAACCCCAGTGCAAATCTGTGTGACTTATCTGAATACTCTGACATCGCACATTATTTTATTCTGGTTTATTTCTCAGGACTGGTAATTAGTAATTTTACCAGAAGCAGTTTAGATGGAGTGCTTAAGAATAACTACTTTCTTCGTTCATCAAGTCTTATTTACCTATTTACATATTACCTTAAGAAACCACTACAGAATCACTCCACATGGGTGTTTTCTCTGTGCTCTTAACTTTATAACAGAGGAATGGGTTTAGAATTATGTCCTTCATCCCCAACAGAAGTGTGTTAAAAATCCTCATTGAAAAATCAAATCATCATTCCCCTCAGAAGTTGTCTGCAACCTTTCTTCCAACAGATGCACTGTGCTGTGAAAGCAAGGTGGAAGGACAGAGGGAACCAGTGTTGTTAAGTACTATGCAAACAGATCAGGTTGAATTTATTCTGGATTTTGGCTTAATTTGGTTTATAATATTTACTGAAAATAAGATTATGTCAAAAAAGAGAAATTATTTCCATATTTTCACTGTATTTCAACCTTTTGTTCAAAAGTTGTTATTTCTAAACTTCTCTAAATTAAAAATACACTTAATGAGCATTTTGATTCCCCCAGCTAAACGAACCATTAACTTTGACTTCAACCCCAGATCACTTTTCCTAACTTTTTTTTTCATTTTGCCAAGAAAGCCAATAAAATTTTAGGTCAATCTAGAATGAATGGTTTTTTTCTTCAGCGAACTGAAAAATCAATTATTCACACAACTCCACTTTAAAATGGCTTGGAATGGTCGAATTGTGCATGTAGACAGTTACTTACTGTGGGATCTTACTACTACTCTCCTAATTCTAGTTTTTCCCCCTCTTAGTTGTTACTGTGTTTTGTTCTAAGTCAAACCGTAGACTGTTACGAACAGACACTTTGCCTTCCCATACATCTGAAATGTGTGTGTAGGGTGATTATCCCCATACCAATGGAAGAGAAGTGGCACATCGCTGTGTCCATCATGTGTCCATCAGCCTTGCCTAACACCTAGGTGCCTTCCTTGTCACCGAGAGTGACAATCTCAGCATGCAAGATTCACGGCCTTCTATTTTCTCCTGAAAGTAAAAATTCATTTTCATGGACTAGTCATTTAACCTTTCATATTGAGTCCATCCACTGCTGTGTTAACTGGAAGTCAGCTCAATGAAGGAAAAACAACAGAAACCTTACTAATCTCCATAGCAGAGGGAGAGCTAAGTGTTTGATTTCAAAACTGGAAACCAGATGAAAGAAGCAGCAAATGACAGAGAATGTTGGAAGAGTCTCGTTTCTGCCTGCTCGCCAATGCTGGCAAAGGAAGAATAGATAAATGAATGAATGGCTCTTGGTGTACATATAATTACCAGATCATTCAAATACATCTTTATCTTTCACTGTCTCTTCCAGCTTATTTGTTGTTTGGTTTGTTTGTTGTTTTTTTCTTTCTTTCTTTTTTAAAAGAAACATGTGGTACTGTTTTCTGGTCTCTGCTTAGACTGGTCTGAGTTTATTTCAGTGTATTTACACCTCATTTACAGTGTGGTAGCAAAGCTTTCTTTGCATCCCAAGAATAACACTTTAAATTAGATGAGATGTGCTGTAAAAATGTGTGATTCCTCCTCAAAACCAAATGGATATTTCACCTTGACCCAGACAAATGGCAGGTTCTGCCAAAATCTCACTGTAGCAAGCAGGGACAGAGAAGAAAGCAAGGTTTCATTCATATAGTAGCTCCCAGATTACTCTCAGTCATTCATAAATAACTTCTCTGTTGTTTTGGTTTGGGTTTTTCTTCAATGATTTTTACCATCCTCATAAAGTTTCACTGCATCCCTCTTCACCCTATAGCTAAGAATGCAGTTGTCACAAATCTGCCCTAAAACACCACAATACAGGGTCTGAAAGACATGTTCCTCTCTGAAAGGGGACTTGGTGGCAGCTTAGAAAATAAGCTCCTTTCTATTTGCAAAGCATTTCCCATACATCCTCTGTACGTATAAGTCACAGCTCTCTGCCTCTGTGCACAACCAAAGCTGGTGCAGAATCTCTGCATTAGATTACTGCATACTGTTTCGGTGCACTGAGTGAGCACTGGTGGGGAAGACCATGAGCAATTGGCATGAAGCTTCCACAGAAATCCCAATGCTAGCCTAGTAAAGTGATCTTTCTCACCCCATCTCCTGCCCTCTACACTGTTATTTTCTGACAGCAAAGAACTATGATTGTAGATCTTCTTTGGGATCCTATTTTAGAAGGCAAGAGATGGCAAAGATAGCCAAAAGAAAATCATCACAAGTTCAGAACCCAAGACTCTAGTTCAAAAGAAGACGTAACATTTTTGGTGTCAGTCATGGCCTTCACAAGCCCAGGTGCAGGCCACGGTCCCACACAGCATGTGTGAGAAGGAATCAGCACCTGAGACCATGAGGGACAGTTCTGAGAGCAACATCTTACATCACTAGCACAGAAAACTACACAACATTTTGTATTTAGGGAACATACTATGGAATAAATTGTACCTACTTAATTAAGTGTACTTTGCAGCGCTATATTATTAGCTGCTGAGGGCAACTGGCTGCTTGGCAGTGTAGGCAGCGTGGATTACACACGCAGCCTGAACCTCCTAATTGAGTATGAGCGAATGGGTGCAGCTCGCTTGGCTGATGTCCCAGACCCTCCTGCACCATCAGCAAAATGACTCAGGCTCTTCTGCTGGACATCTGGTGCAACTGCATGGGTTAAAGTAGCAGCACCTCCGTAACCTATGCATGGGTCATAAGTTGCAGAGCACTTGCTTGCTGCGTGATACCAAATTCAAGCCCTGATTTCAAAGGTTGAGCTGGATATGGCAGGCTTTCTTCTCCTCCGCTACATTTCTAAATGAATCCTTATCTGACACCCAAGTACCACCCACATTTGCCAGCTGACACCCTGCGTCAGGCCCTGCTCCTGGTTTTGTAAATTCCATGGGGACCCCAGGGATAACCGAAGTGCAACAGTAAACAGATTCAGGGGCTTGGTTTTGATTTTTGGTGGGTTTTTTTTGCTTCTCCTCCTGTATGCCATGAGAGTTTAGAAAGATCAGTGCACATGGTACAGACTTGTGTGATGCTTGACATCGATTTCAGCAACATCTGAGCTGTCTACAAATGAAGTTTGCAGTTTAATTAGAACAGCTTACATCCAGCAACTCTGTTCTGAATAAATAAAAATTACAGCATAGGGAGAGGGCAGAATTTAATAACACCCACACAATCTGAGTTTCTTTTTCAGAAACACACTGCCAGGGCTGATGCTTGTGGTTGGAGGCCAGGGGAAACCCCACAGGCTATGTTAGATGGGGTGCATGTTGTCCATTGTGCTAGTGGGAAAGGAGAGAGACCAACATTAGGCCTTTGTCCAGAACCCTTCCTTTTGTTGTGCCAGCCCTGCAAAAAGTACAGAGTGAATATATATACAAGGTGAATATATGTAAAGCCTGATTGTCTTCATAGATGATTTCCTATCTTTTGAACTCCTCTTCTTGCTGAAAGTATCATGGGTAAATCACATTAGCTTTGATCTGAGCTTTTCCCAGCACCCCATAAAACACAGCTTTGCACACCAGGACACAAACACCACGAATAAAAAGGGATGCACTTAAGGGCAGGATTTTATGGATCCATCTGCCAAGCATTTCTTCACAAGAGGAGAAATACATCATGAGTCTAAGCAGATGCCAAGTCTCACCAAACTGTCCATTGCCAGCAACGCATCAAGCCATCCCCATAATTACCTGACATGGTTTCTACACTTTGGAGCTGAATCTGAAGAAATCAGTCCCTGACTCTGAGGGAGGACTTCCGGGAATGAAGCATGGCAGGAGATGATGGTGAGGGCACTGAAGCACTTTCCTTGTTCACTCATAACCAAGCATGGTCCTCATCTGCAGAGTTATCTGAGTCTCTCCCAGGCTGAAGAAGAGGGAAAGATGTACATCAGAATCACAATCAGCCAAGAAGAGGTCACATTCAGCCTTCCTGATCTCTGAGAATGGCAGAATGCAGGAACAGGCATTGCCATTGCATACAACTGGTAAATGACATGCAGAAAACATAAGGGCACTGCTCAAGGACACAGATAATTAAATGGGACCCCAAAACTGCAGAATTATGAAGTTATGTTACTTGTAAGGGACATTTGGAGGTCACCTGGCCTGACCACCTTCTCAAGACTGGGCTAGCTTTGACATTAGTATATCAGACCTACTGTAGTGAGGGTGTTCAATTAGTCATGAAAGAGAACATGCTTTTTAGAGCCCTGGCAACACCCTCAGTCCCCTGGGACAGGCAGAAGTTGCCCAAGTCCCTGATGAGGAATCCGGGAGGCACAAGCGGCCCATGCAGTGTTCAAGCTTCCACGTAGCACACATCAAGCCTTACCATTTGGCTGGGACAAAACTCTTAAGAACTGGGCCCATCCCAGTTTTCCCAGAAAGCGAGAAAATCCAAGCCAAGACCAATGTTTGTGTCACCAGTGTGTCCAGAGCATGCCTAAGAGAAGCTTTCTGCAATATGTTGCATTTCCCTCTGCCTTTTCACGTAGGCTGTGCACAGAAGACACACCATGCAGGAGTACTCTGGGGTCGAAGCACATGTGAAACATCTCCAGATGAGTCTCCTTCGCACTGTCTCCCATTCCTGGGTTTCTTCTCTTCCCTCTTTCCTTGTTACTCTTGATGATGTGGAGATTCCCAGTATTTCTTGGGAGAGGTGACCATTTAACCTTTGCCTTCCCAGGCCTCCAAACACCTTCCCAGCTGCAAACACAAGGGCAGAGCACGGGCGAGTGCTCGCCAGAAGGGCCCATGCCCAGGGAGAGATCTACTATTTGCACAGACAAAAGCTCCTCCTGCGCACCTAGGTGCCAGCAAAACCTGACCACCCAAATGTTTGTGCAAAGGGAACAAAAGGAGCAGGAACGTGATCAGATGGAATCGCTAGCCAGCGTTAGCAAACATGGGCTCTAATTAATTTTTTCCTCCCATTGTTTACCCAGCTTTGTATGTAACTGAGAGCTGAACCAGGCTTATCAGTAATTACCAACAGTTCTGGAAACTTTACACGTTACTGTGCTGTGTTACTACACAGGGTAGTGATCCATGAAGATGGGTGTCTCTTCGTTCATTGCTAAGCAATGATTTAAGAAAATCAGAAAACTCCTCCAACCCACTATTAGGGTTGCTGTGATGGAGGGGGAAAAAGAGGGGGCAAAGCAAAGGGCGGCAGCACATCTGTTTCAGACCTAATTATGAAAGTTTCTTGGACATAGCGGCATGCTACCTCGGCAGCAGTGTCAGAGGATGCTCTGCCTGCAGCAGAGCTCTTTTTCGAGCCCTGGAATTGCGTTTTCCCATTCCATAGTGACACCTGCTGGGAGCAACTGAGTGGAGACTCCCCTGCTGCTCGGCTTGGCCTCCAAGGGGCTGCGGAGTGCAGAATGAAGCGTTTACGGCAATCAAGCAGATTGATTCTCCCCCTTTCCTCACAGATTGAGCCGGGCTCTTATCAGAGGGAGAGCGGATCTTTGCAGCATGATTAATGTTTAGAAAGGCCTCTTAAAAGCGGTGCTGGAGCATCAGCCAGAGGCCTGCAGGAAAAAGGAGAAAAGGAGATGGGAGGGTCTATTGGATGTGGAGGGCCAAATTTAGCCCATGTGGCAAGGAGGTGAAAGCAGGGGTGAATTTGTCCCCTTTGCAGAAGCTGAAAGGTCACTTGAGAGGAAAGGGCATGTTACACTTGCCGTTTGCTGACAGTCTTTCTGTAAATATTGGTCACCGTAGAGACATGAGATCCTGGGGCAGTATCTTTGCTCTGATTCGATACAGCCAATCTTACGGCAGCCCAGACTGTGGCTTCTCTGTGCTTTCTATCCTCCTTTCCTCCTGAGGATTTTATTGCCTCTGCTCGGCATTTAGATCCCATCATGCCTGGCATGTGGGCTGCATTGCATGAATGCAATAACCAAGGAAATTGAAAAATCTTGCCCTAACCCTGCACTTTCCCTTCCCCCACTTGCAGCTGAAGGGAAAAGGCAACCCGGCAGGAGAAGTGCCAAAATGTTTTAGAAATAAACGACAGACACCAGAGTCATCACACATTTTCCTAGGCAGGATAGTAATTTCTGTGATGTATTTTTAACAGTGAAGAGTGATGGGAGGGAAGCCACTTAAATCTAATGCAAACGGAGGATTTGTCAGTTACACAGTTTGTATAATGTCATACCTAGAAAATGTTATAAAAGTGGAAGGATTATGGAGAGGAGAGACATTTCTAAAATTGGAGGCCTCCTTTTAGGGCCTTAGCCCCCTCACTCTTCCAGATCACTGGAAACTTTCTTCTCTGAAGAAGGGCAGGAGCCTATCTCAAAAAACTGTGACAGCTCTCTAAGCTACATGTTACTTAAGAAACTTCACTCTTCTTCTCACTGCTACCTCTTCCAGTTTCTGCCAACTGCTGCTTCTCCTCATTTTAGTTCTCCAGTGATCCCCAACCATTTTAACCACAGCGGGGCAGTTTCCAAATGCTTCCAGGCTGTTTTCTTCCTCCCTTCGAGGCAGCAGCAGCTTCTGTGACCAAAAAACCTTATCTAATATGGAGGCTTCCTGCTGTTTTGGTTTTCATTCCAGCCTTGGCTTAAAGGTGTTAGAAACAGGACCATTTGCCCGGCTGATGCGCAGTGACAGCATCAGTTATGAGCATATCTGGAAATTCTTTGCAGCAGTGGTTTGATAGGGTTAATTGTGCTGACCTCATTTAAAAGCACGTTTAGATTTTATGAATGAGTATAACTCTTAAAAAACCCACATATTATAGTTATTAATATGTATTACTCTTACGGCTAATTATTTAAGCAAGATATTGTTGAAACACCCATTTATAGCAAAATGTAGAGCAGCACGGCAGGAACAGGAGCCTGGTAGGCTGTGAGCGGCTTTTAGCACAACATTTGGGGCTGTCCTGCCTGAGAAACGGCCTTTGTTGCTATGAAGGTACCACAAGACTCCTGGGAAGGGTAAAAATGTGCTTCAGCGCCTTAGCCTTGCAACTCTGTGAAGGCCGACAGACTTGAAGCGCCCCAAAATAAATCGGAAAGCCGAGATACCTTTAAATGGCTCAAATCTGAGCTAACAGCAAATGCTCCGCGACGACGAGGAGAAAAGCCAGGCTCTCATTAGTGCTAACAAGCCGCTTTCTCTGGAAGCAGCTCTCGCCTGAGCTCCTTGCGAGGTGAAATGAAGCCCCCCGGTGGCCGCCGGCCGCCTTGCAGCCCCCGGCAGCCCGGCCCGGCCCGCACCGCGCCCGGGCTCCTTCGCTTCGGCTCCGCTGCCCACGGTTCTGCTGGAAACCCCGTGGGTCTGCGGCCTGCCCCTTGGCTCAGGGCTGACCTCTACACAGCAATATCCCCCTCCCACCCCGGCCCACGCATCCCCTCTCTAAAAATCTTGTCATTGCCTCCCACCTCCCCACTTTTACAAATCGCCAGATGAGAGTGAACAGCAGCAGCCACCGGGATTTCCATCCTGTGTACAATACA
>NW_010185777.1:7105-14672 GCF_000695765.1 Mesitornis unicolor | reverse complement strand
GCTTGCACAGGGGTGAAGTGGATATTACCTGTGCTCCCTCTTAAGCTAAAAAGCAAATACAGATTTCCATAAATGTGATGCACGCTGCAGTCCCTTCACAGAGAAAGCAGTCGGCAGGCATCCTTGTCTCATGAGGTGGGAGCTTGTTTTTGCCAACTGTTTGTCTTACGCTGGAAGAACAGGTCATTCAGAAGCTCATGTAGTACAAGTGCCCTTTCCAAACTTAAAGGCACACCTTCAGCATACTTCAGCAGCTGAATCCAGGTGTGCTGAAAAGCTGGCGCGAGCCAAATGCTTTTTGCTAAATTGCTCTCTCAGGGCCTTGACTTCTTCTATTCTTGAGCAGTTTTTAGATGCTCCTGCATCTAAAGGTATCTCTATGTCTAGACGTGGAGGCGATAACTGAACAGGCAGCATGTTTGTGCTGGAATAAGTATCTGACCAAATAACCCAAGCATACAACTGATCAAAGAGTTTCAGATACCCAGATGTAGGGCATTAGCTTCTAACTGGGGCTTCTACTTTGGTCTCTCTAGTTCATGAATTTCCTCCTTCTCTGAGTGCAGAAGCTCCTTATTAAATTAAAGAGCCCATAGCTGATTCATGCAGAGTCTTCAAGGGATGTACTTATTTCACTGGAGCAGCAGAGATACGGGCACAGATTACCAAGGGCAATCTCAAGGGTATTTCACTGACATTGAGATATGCAGAGAATTTGTTTGGGTGCTCTTCTGCAGAAAAATAAAAAAGTTGGACATGCCTTTTTACACCAATTAATAATTGGTATATGATTACTTAATATTCCCATACATCTGAATTACGAAGTAATGCTTCTATCTGCAGAAAGGTTATCCAAATATTTTCCTATCAGATTAATTACAAGTTAGAGTTATAAGAGAATCTTATGTACTAGAACCAGCTGTCACCATCCTGTCTTTGAGCATGTACGTCATTGCCTTGTGACACTGATTTCCATGAGACTGTACAAAAAGGTACCACTAGCTTTTCATTAGGGCTAAAATCTAAGCTGACTGGAGTTGAGGATTTTGTGATCAGGCTACAGATTTTTTTTTTTTTCTGATAGCGACTAGAAGCAAGTACCTCTTGTAGGCTGCATTTATGGTAGAAACAAGAGAGTTAGTAGTTTATGAGAAACATCTCCCAAGGAAATATGAAGCTCTGCACAGCTTCTATACAGTACTGCATCAATCCAGCTGAAGAGCCCCAACCTACACCTACCATGTTCTGTTCTGAATCCCACTAGGCTCGTTTCCTCAGACACAGCTATCATCTGGGAAACCCACAGATTAATGCTGTACTGCACAATTTCAAGAACAAAGCAAGCACTTGGAGCTACAGTGATAGGACCACAGTACCAGCACACTGGGCCTTGTTTCTGTGGGCAAGGCAGAGAGTGTAGCTCAGGTTATAGCTCCTCCTCTTCCTTTGACCAACTCTGTCTTGCACACCACAGCGCAGTCACCATCAGCTGGCAGAGACCAGTACTGAAGCTAACTTTTTGGAGCTATTAGCATGTCCACACTACATTGCTACACAGACATCGCTGATGACCGCAGTTTAAGCTGGGTCCCACAGCTGGACCCTGGTGTGGGTCCTGGAGCAGCTCATGTAGCTTTGCAGCCCCATCTCAGCACCAGGTGTGTCCAGGACTGCTGTGTGCGTGGCAGCAGCACACCAGCACCACGAGGCACACAGGGCTCTGAGGGACCATTAGTACTTCCCTCCCTAAAGCCTGCTCCTCTAGGAAGGCTGAAAGTGGTGCTCTTGTACCAGATTAAGTGATGTACACGCCAAAGAAACAAGTTGCGTTTATAACCTTAGTATTAGTCCTGGAACAGCATACAGGAATATGCTGTTCATATTGCTTTGACTAGCAATCTGGTATTTAAAGTTCAGGGCAAAGCTTTAAACTCCGAAAAGGTTTTGATGTAATTGCCGGGGGCAGCATGGGGATGATGACAAACGACACCAACAGGACTTCAGAAAAAAGGAGTGAAAGAAGGATTACATACAAAACCTTAGTTTACTAACCAGTACCCACTGGAGCTTCTGGGTAAGCACTATCCCATATGTCCTGAGAGAGGTTAAATGCAAGCTGATCATCCCAGCTTCTCAATTTAATACATCTATCAAGGTTAACAGTGACCTGGGTATCAGATCAGTCACTTTATTTCCTATGGAAAATTCTCCTATTGCCCATTAATAAAATAATTAAATTCCCTGCAGTGTAAAGTATTTATTGGTTAATTCTTCTTAGGAGTCGCTTGTCTTGACTTTGTTCAATGTTTTGTAAAATTCAAGATTAGGCTTATTATATTAAGAGCAGGATTCAAATCTATTTTGAATATCATAATGGCATCCACTCCTGCTACAAAATCTCATCCTGGACTGAATATGGGAAGGAAAAATTAGTCCTTTTCAAGAAGCAATCATCAAAGATCAGTGACCATCAAAATGCTTGGGGGAAAAAAGAAAGAGGCCAAATTTCAAGATAGTGTAGACAGTCAGTGAGACTGGAGTGCTTGAAGCTGGTGGAATTTTTTTAAGTCATTCACAAATACTATATCTACCCTTGACAGGTCATTTCATTCTATTTAGCACTTTTTATTCTCTGTGGTTTATAAGCTCTTAAGCAAATGTAAGAGGGAGGAAAAGCTAACGCATCTGATAATACACTGTATCAGGCTGACAACCTAACTGAATTTCCCCTGTGGTGCTAGCAAAACGCTGTTCCAAAAAGTAATAATGCATACAAAAAAAAAAAGGGAAGAGGAAAGGGGAAAAAAGGATCATAGAGATCATGCCGTCACATTTAATTTCAGAGAACAAAACCTGAAGCTGATTTCTCTTCAGATCAGTTGTATACCAGTTGGAATATGGGTGCCTAGCACAGTGACAGAGTAATATGATCTGAGCTTTAAATAGCTGCCAAATAACCATGTGGTGGCTGGCAGCATTAAACGTGTTGCAACGAGAGTGATCTGTTTCAAAGTAAAGCCACATAACAGAGGATAAGTCAGTCTGATGTGGTATGGAAAAGGAGGGAGGAACGTTTTTCATTATCTTTCCAGGCTTCTTTCTCTCTTAAATGTGCTGCCATCTTAAAGATGCATTAATTTAAGGTCTTTTTCTTAACCAGTTTAAAACCGGAATCATACACAGGTCATTTCAGAGAACACCTCCTTGGGCACCAATGCAAAAGGTGCAGGGATAATGGTGTGTCCCATGCAAAGTACCACCGCAGAGAGCATCCCCTCGCTGCAACCAGTTCAGAGTGGCTGCCTCCCAGTGTGAAAGTCACCTTCCCTGTGCAGAGGCTCCCTCTGGTTTGTATCAAATGCATCCTTGACAGTTTTTAGGAACAGATGAGGAATAGATCTATGGCAAATAACATGAGGTGACTTCTGCTCCAGGCCATCTCCTTATCCTCACACTAAAATGTGGAGCCTTGCAGTACTCCATGAGGCCACTCTGAGCACTTAAGGATGTGGGAGAAAATCAGGTGCAGAGTTTGGTGGTTTTAATATATGAGATGCTGCCAGCCCTCCATTCTTTCTTACCTTCATGTCAAATAGATCTCCTGATCCTTATTGTCAGTGTATCTCCTGGGTAAATGAGCCACATTGTGAATTGGAAAGATAGACCAGTTTAAACTGGTAACATGAGTAAGAAACATGGATGAAAAGTGGTACTATAAATACTTGTCATTCTTCATCCCTTCTGTCAATTTTGATTATAGATGACCGACTTCTGGTTTCAATTTCAGTGTCTCCACCGACTTCAGCAGCATCAATCCAAATTTACTCTGAGTTAACATAGCAGAATTTCATGTGAACAAACTTTATCTAGTGCTCACTGCCTGGAAATCACACTGCTGAAAGTACAGATAGGAACAGGAGAGCCAGAGGAAAACCCAGCTGCTGCACCAGAAGGTGAATAGCTCATTTAAGAGGTTCAGTATGGCTTCATTAATTTAAGAGGTTAAATATTACAACATACTTTGCAGACAGTTAGGATTTTGCAAGAATGGGGACAGAGCAATACCAACACTACTTAGAATTGTCCTACTAGCACACTATAGACTACTGTCTCAGTTGCAGTAGCTAGACACCCTGTAGAGAAATAGAACAGCCTTTGCTGTGCGTTTCCTCAAAGGAGAACATTGCTTTACCTCACTAACATAAATGTCAATAAACACCCACATATTTCATGAAGGTCAGCTCCACTGAAACTTCCAGCAGCCACCCCAGTGAGTAACAAGGATAAACCCAGGCCAAAACCTTTTCTGACTGTTTTTGTCCGTAGCTGCCTTTACCATGTCGTGTCAGCGCATCCCCAGGAATCCACAACAGCTGCACAGCGGGCTGGCAGCAGGCATCGCCGAGGGATGCTCACTCTCCCTTCTCACCTCCATCCCCTCATTTTCTCACTGCCTCCTTTATGGGCAGTCACAGTCCTCACCATGTTTGCACTGAACGAGCAGATGGTTGTCAGATTGAAAGTAATCAGAAAACACTTCTTACCTGCCTGTTCCTTTTTCCATCATTTTCCAAACACATTACCTAAAGAAACCTAAAAATCTTTTCTTCTGGTACAACCACAGGCTATTAAGCCAGCCAGGCAATTAAAAATAAAAACCTTCAAACCTTATAGGTTTGTGAGGAACACAGTTCTTTGACCAATTTCACAGAATATTTTGATTACAGTATTTAATTCCCTTTACAATCTTTTACTCAGCTCTAATCACAAAAATCCCTGCATCGCTGCCAAGGATTTTCTAGACAAAAGCTTATCTGGAAGAATGCCATGGAGCAAGTCTCCGTAGCTGGCCTGTCTTCCCCAAGCTCTTACAAACCCATTCACCTGCACATAGTTCTTTAATGAAATCAGAAGAACCAGAGTTAGGTCATGGTTTTAGTTAATATTCATCTGGAAATGCCTTCCTACCATTTCCTGGTCTGCAGCAGCTACTTATTACGCATCACATGCTCAGTTACATACGTGTTTTGAAGGGAGCAAGCAACTTGTCCCCACCATTTCAGAAGGAACCTGACTCCCAGTTCTGCCATTAGGAGAAGAAGGTGGTCTCCAGTTAAAGCAAATGGATAGAGCTACAGACTACCCAAAATGTGAGTTTGAGTGAAGAATCTCTGAGTACTCAAGCAACTTCTACTGATGCCAGAAAGGCTTCCTGAAGTTTCTACAGAAGCCCCAAGAAACACCTTGGATCTTGCGCAGCCATGATGCCCGCAGTCTGACCCAAAGGGTTGCCTCCAAGAGAGGCCGTCTCTCGCACAGGAGTGTAGCTAATTTAGTTGCATAATGGAGAGAGCTCTGAAGATGCACATGGGCTGAATTAAGGGCTCCACGGGAGCCTTTGGCTTACTCCTTGCAGAGTTTATTAGTTGCTGCTGCACACATGGTTAGGTTTGCTGGAAGAAGTCCAGCTCTGAGGCACCTCTCAATTCCTCCAGCTTCTAAAAGCTGCAAGAAAGTGGCTCAAGCATATTGCCCCCTCTAAGCTCTCGTGGAGAAGGACTCTCCCCTGCAGAGAAGCAGACAGGGTTTGGAAGGGGTACCTAGTGAAATAACTCTTGATTATTGAATTTACCTCCACAATTACCAGTGAGTATCCCAGACTGTAAAGGGGGTAAATACTAACAGATTGAATTATTTGAGAAACAGTATGTGATTGTGTAATTAAGGACAGAATATAATACCATATGCGCAAGGGGCAGGGTTAATTTCAGCATTTCCTGACTAACCAAGGGCATTATGGTGTAGCCCTAACGTTCTCCGGATGGTTATCATTTATATGGAGTTCATATATATGCTTATGAATATTTGGTTAAAATTCACCCATCGTACTCTCTGACACAGTAATTAAAACCACCATGTTAGCTGCCAATAAAAATATTTTTGTGATTTGGTAATTATTCCAAACCTCATATTCTCAGCTCCCCTACCCCCTCACCCTAGTTGCCTTCCTGTTCTATAATGTATAAAGCTAATCTTGATGATGGAAAAATAAATAAGTAGCAGAGAAGGCTGGAAAGCTTCCAATCACAAAAGCTCCAAAAATGGAAGCAACATCCAATCTGGCCCACCACATCTTCTAGGTGGGCACTCCTTTCCTGCCTTTTAGTGATGCTTTCAGTATTCATAACAGCTGCAGAATTAAGCATTATGAACCAGAAGAAACCAACATGCAGTCTTTATTTTTCCCCATCAGTCCTAAACTATTCTGCATTGAGTTACAAAGTGGAAACCAACACATTCTCAGCTGGGTTTAATTTCAACTTGGGCCCAGTGCCAGACAGTTTCCCCATTGTCTATATTCCTCTCCATCTTTTTCATACCATGCACACAGTCTCATCCTCACCCCATCTTCCAAACATATGTGTACACACACACACAAACACACACACACACAGAGAGAATAAGCCACTCCTATGATACAGAATCAAATCCATCTCTTCTGCTGTCTTAGCTAGGCTCGTTGCTTTCCCTGGGACGACTAATAGGCAAGTTGGATTTGGTCTGTAATGCAAATTTTTAATATTTGGGAAAATGAAGGCCACATAAGAGATACATTTTCATGTCCTAGATATTGTCTTCATAATAAACTTTTTTAATAAAAATGTCATTCCACACAAACAAGAAAATGTTTGTTGGAGACGCCAATTATTCCATTCAAAAATAAAAGGGCTAAAACCTGATTAAAATATTAATACTATAATTCAAAGTACACTTTGGCATAACTTCAGCTACTGATTTAACTATGGCATTTTGGCTTATAGAATCATGCAACAAACATGAGATTTCAGAATACAGAATTAAGAATATAGCTTTCAAATGCATACAGAAAAGAGAAACGTGTAACAGAGCCAGTTAAGCTTGTACGTGTATGGACTAGCACCAGGTCGGTGTTCATGGCATTGTCTTCTCTCTCATCTTCTTCTCATGGACACTGCATGAACAACTGCACTCTATTTTTATAAAGTGCAGACATGTTTGCTTGTATTAAAGCTGAGGCAAGTAGTGGAAAACAGGAGAGGATGTAGATTGAATTACTGTGTTTGAGTGCTGTTTTCCCCTCCATCTCGTACCTTTCTCCACAAGAAGTATAAGATAAATTTTAAAAGACAAATGTATAAAATGTTGATTTGGCCCACTTCATGTTGGGCTTTTGGCTGCAGAAAATTTTTTGCTTTCCTCTGTTTGTGAAACTGCAGAAATGCTGCTAGTAGTACAATATGGAGGGCCATGGGTGTATTTTCTAAAGAATTAAAAGCTATTAACTGGGACTAAAGATGGGTTCTTCCTGTATTGAGTTTAGGGTTCTTTACCCTTAAACAAGTAACAGAAGAACTTCCAGAAGTCTGCCTGCACACATAGGATTGCCATAATGGTAATGACGTATAAAATTGTGTTCCAGTTTACAATTGTCATGAAGTTTCACTAGGATTCCTCTATTCCATTCAGCAGTGCATGACTAGTCTGAGTGTAAATAGATGGCACGCCCTACCAACAAGAACAGCATTCC
>NW_010185777.1:0-7092 GCF_000695765.1 Mesitornis unicolor | reverse complement strand
ATCCTCCTAAGGGGCCCAGAATAAAACCCCAGCCATAGCGTACATAAACAGCAAAGTCTGGGCAATCCATTTTTTTCATGTTTGTGTAGTTTTCCAGATCAGCCATCGCCTGGACCCAGATGACATACATCACGACTACCAGCGAAAACAAGACACCTGGAAAAGAAACACCAGGTTTTAACAACAGAGTGGGAGAAAAAATGCCGGATGCATTTGCTTAATACCTAGAAACCCATCAATGCTTGAGGCTGCACCTGCAAGGGATATGGTTTTGGTAGGTAGACTGAAACACAGGCATGTGTAGGGACAAAATACAGGCAGGTATTTACTGTTTTGAATTCAGGAGCCAAGGGGCTGGTTGGGGTTGGGGGGGATGAGGGGCGAAGGGACAGGATGACCTCAAAAAAGTATCTACTTTTGCTTCCCAAGCTCTGACATTGCTTCTATCAGTCTTTTGGATGAGATATGAAAAGAGGAATGGGGTGGGAAATCTTTCTATCATCTTCACCTCTCTATATTTGCTTCTTTTTTCTTATGAAAAGGTCTTTATTTGGAAAATACTACCTTCAGAGTATTCTACTCTAATATTTTGCAGACAAATTCAGATTAATTTTTAATTCAAAATCCTTCATATTAGAGAAGTTGTTCCTGGTATAGGAACAAAACCGAACAATAATGAAGTAATAGCTGTGAAGCAGGCTATTAGTATTAACTTCAGATTGGATACAACAGTTTCCTGGAATTAATCCACCACATAATTCACAGCCACTCCTCTGAAAGGCCTTTGGATTGTTTACACATGATAGTAATAGGAGCACATGTCCTCACAAACTTCGTTAATCTCGTTGTTACCATACACCAGAAGGAGATATAAGAAGAAAGTGCTTTCCAAAGTATCAGTTGCATTCCTAATATTTCATTTCACTTTAGAGGAATGTGGACACTTGAGAAATGCAAGTCTGCAGCACAGATGCTCTAGCAGATCTGCTGGAAAACTGAGGGCACAAGTCTGAATTTGTTGCATACTCCAGCCTGTACCCACTTGCTCCCTGAGCTCCAGCTGTCACAGCACAGCTACAGCAGCAGGGCTATCTATTCCAATATAAAAATATTTGGGGGACACCTCCCCATCACATTTTTATCCCAGAATGTTTAGGTGCCTCATTAAAAGCATAAGCCAGTGCATACTCCTGGGAACACTTACTGCCAAACTTGAGTCTACAGGCTGTAGAGCAGCAGAGCATAAGTCAAAGGTACTTGTGGTCTCTTCCCCATCCTCCTAAGGGTTGCAGTGCAACCTTGAACAAATGTGACACTTGTAGCAAAACCCACAAATGCATTTTGTAAGCACCCATGCACAGGCATTTGCTTCCAGACCCATCTGTCCTGGTAACTTTTCATGGTTACCTTTTCCCATGCCCACGCTGAGATGCTGCCTCACCATCTCCTTTCCCTGCCCTTCCTGCATACTTACAAGAGATCAACTCTTGTCATCACTCTCTCATTTGCTTCAGGCAAAATCAGACAGGTCAGCTACAGCAGTTTAAATTGGTGACCTGGTTGACATTCCTGTTGGTGCTTTATGGTCAAAATGCAACAGCTTTAAATTCTGAATATCCCAAACATCTGACAGGTGAGAGCTCACAACTCAATGCCTGTGAACACCAGCTTTTGAAGCCCACCAAAACTTGAGGTGAAGTAGTTAAGCTGAGGCATAATCAAAATGTGACTGAAAATTCCTAAAGGATATGCAACTTTCACAAGGCTGAAAGAAAGTAGAAAAATTAAATAAAGGAGGCAGACACATTTCCTGCCTATGAAGTAGACTTCCAGGATTACATTTTTTGCTAGGGCTCAAGTTCCTAACAAAGTCTGAAAAAAAACAACACAACTCTAAAAGGCATAAATTCAATTTTGAAAGTATTTTACCTAAGTAAAGCTCAATTTTGATGAAATTTAGTACTGCACTTTTATTAAACATAAAACCAGTGAAACAATCAGAGAGACGGATCACCTTAGGGCCAGACATAAAGAATAAGAAATTAAATTGGAGACTCTCCAAATATAAGTCAAATTGAGCAGAAGATTCGTATAACAGAACATGTAATGATAACAGATAATATAGGCAACATAGGAAAATCAGAACCAAACAGTTAGTAACTTTTGATGTAGAAAATAAAAATATTCAGGGCCAAATTCATAAATGGAGTTATTAGAGAGATGGAGTTTGCTCAAGATTTCCAAACTTCGACCAGAAAAAAAATATAGCCCAAAGATTTGGAAAGATAAATTAATTATATGGAAAAATCCATATGAACATTGGAATTTACCTCTTCAGATGGCTGTGCCTGTGCATTTTCAAATGCCTGCAGTCTTCTGTCTATTCTCTACATCGGGGCAAACTTAGTCCAAACAAATAATAATCACAAAAAGTAGTGATGCATATTTCCTTACTATAGCAGCAGGTAAACATAACCAGGCTTTGCACATCTGGAGTTACCTCTGGCAACCTGGGCAGGTACAAAGCCAAGTAGCCCTGTTAGTCAGAAGCATCTGCCACTTACAAAAAGATACCATCAGAGGTGCTTTAATCTCCAAATGGGCACCCCTTGCTCTTTGCACAGCCTGAAGCAACACCTATGTGGTTAAACTAGAGCCAATACCATGTAGGTGCAAAATAGCAAGTCTGTGCTGCCAGTGGTAAAACAACTTCAGGGAAGCTAAAATCCATCGGGTAATTTCACAGCAAGCTGCTAATACCTGTGTGTGGCAAATCGTTGGGTATGGAAATTTGCTGAAGAAATGTATGTCAAGCAGAGATAAATGTCTTTCTTTAAAAGAGAAGAAAAAGAAAGGGAGAATATGTAAACCCTCTTAGTTAATTAAGGCACTAAAGGACTATTTAAGAGTTCTCACTGTCTGCTAATGGAGGCTAATTAGCAGGTTTATTGCTTAGTGTGTTCAAGAAAAGTCTTCATCAGTAGAATAAGCCCAAGTAAAAACTGACCATGTCCTGTTGCCTCAAACAGTATTTCATTTATTAGTGTTCCTTTTGCCTAATTTTGACAAGAGTTATGATTTCATGGGAGTTAAGCACTTAGACAGGGGTTTAATGGGGATCCTGTATGTTACAAATGGTAGCAGAGAAAAAGGAAAACAGAAGCATTTCTCAACAGGTAGACCCTCGGTTTTGTCCATTTGGTCTTGTTTCATAAGATGTTAGAGTACATTAGAAGCAGTGGTGAGAGCAGGGAAGCAGATCTTGTACTTCTATTATCACTAATGCATCTACTTCAAATGTTTGATGTTTAGGGCCAGAGGCATTAGTTCCTTCCTATCCATTAAGCACTTCAGGTTGTGCTTAAATTTAAGCACATGTGCATGTCTCTCTGACTTGAAGGGTTTTTCCTCCTGGCATCCACATTGATTGCATCAAAATACCTGATTCAAAGGCAAGTTACGAGCTTAATGAATGGTTACTAGAGCTAAAAGATTTATCTGGTTGTTAGATTCCAAATGCATACTGTTTTTTTTAGATTATATGATTTCATGTCTGTTTGCATTGTCTTATTTTAAGAAAATGGAGGGATGTCAACAGTTCAAGAAAGGTTTAAAGAAAAAACAGTATCAAGAACAGAATACTTTTTGTTCAGTGGACTGAGTAGCATGTAAAATTCAAATACACATAACGTGGGAAGTATTTTTTACAGCGCACAAAATATCAATTTGGTCTATGCATTATAAACTGTAATAGTCACATCAAATAACAGCACCTTATATGATCTTTACAAAAATATAGATTAAAAGGTGGGTTTATCTTCATTCTGTCAAAAGAAAAATGAGGCACAGAAACTACTAATCTGATGCTCAGAGGCTCTAACTGTCCAAGCTTTGCTCTTGACTCTGGCTTCCAAAGGAGTTTTCCTCTTTAAGGCAAAGATAGATCTGCTTAACACATAACACATATCATAGCAGAGTTCCTAATAAATACAAGTCTTCTGCCTCTTCATCCTTCCATTCTGCAATGTTCTGCTTTGGTTATTTACACCAGTTGGTGAAGTACCATTCACTGGAGTGTACTTAAAACAAAAGGAAAGGCATTGGACTGAAGGCAATACAAAATCTTACCAAGTAATTGTCTATCTTGGTCTGCTCAAGTGTTTTAAACTAGCTCCCATCACTGCAAAATCTCACTGCCTTAACTTATATGTAGGGAATGTAGTATTTTTGGAAAGGAAAATCATATATTGCAGAAAGTTTAAAATTAGGCTATTTCTTTACATCACCCCCAATCACAGGATTTGGACTTCTGAAGAATCTAGTATAGAAACTAGAATACCAGTAACTCAGAACCATTGGCAAAGTCCACGTGAGACTGAAGAGAGGTCAGAATTAGACTCTTTACTGCTGGAAAATATTTTCTTAGATAAATTTTATGCTGCTCATGGAAGACAATGGGGAAAATTCTTTTATTTATATAACTACACCACTGCTATTTCATTCTACTTCTGTATTCACAAGTTTGCCTCACTAGCTTGTCTCCTTCCTTCAGAATATTAGTCATGCCAGTAAGAGTTGAGAAAGCATCCACTGCAAGTGTAATAGGAATGCCTCTCCATTATGGAGGAGAATATACTAAAATTAATATATATTTATTCTGGGAAATCTGTTCCTGCAGTCTTGCACTGACTATCTATTGTGAATGTCATGAACTCTCATAGACAAGCTCCAAGGCAAAATTACTGAGATTGAAAAAATGCCCACAATTTCATGAAGCAAATATTTTTAGGAACAATGTGTGCTATGATGTGTTTCCACATTTTCAGCATTTAGACCTTTTGCATAGTGTGAGGGTGTCCATTTGCCCTTGCCTTTTAGTGAATATAAAATAAAACAGCAGTTGCATGTATCAGGAATGATGGAGGAAATTATTCCTAGAACATGAAATATGTCTGAGAGAGATTAAGACAAATAAATACTTCCCTTCTCCTCATTTTCCTTTCTTTTTTTTTTTCCATTTTGCATTCTTTTAAGAACACACATGTTTGATACACAGCTCTGTGCAGTGTGATAAGACATGGACTTCTCTGAGGTCACTCTTTTCTCTCTTTTGCATTTATTCTTTTGAATTTCTTTCAAACAAATACTTGTGCATATTGCAGAGGAGAAAGAATGCAGAACCTTTAGAAATGTCTATGAATTCAAGAAGCAGTTTGCTGGCCTTTAGTACTTATTCTTCCCACGTAGAAATGCCTTTCACTTGTCAATGCTGAATGGCTGTTTATGGCATGAATCCTTTACTATGCAGACACAAAGACAACAGGTGCTGGAAAGACTGATGTGAGCTTTTACTTGTGCCTAGAAGTTTAGAACTCTTTATCTCACTTGAGGAAAACTTGTATTTTTTTTTCAATTTCATTTTTTTGTCATTGTTCTTATTACAGATTCTACCGCCTACCTTGGCCTCTTCTGACCTTTATTTAAAATATATGGTGACATTCGACTCTGAAGTATGTGCAGAGGATCCCACTTAAGAGTTATGGGAGTTGGCACATCTCTGAAGACAGATTTTTGTCCTCATCTAGGAACCAGAATTAAAATATCAGCTTTTTTCACTCTTTTGGCAGGAAGCAGAAGTTGTACTTTAACTTCTAATCTTGCATCTTCACAAGGGCATGATTCCATAATGCTCTGGGCACATCCTGGGGGCTTGCTTGTTTGACATCAGCACAAGACGACAGTTTCCACCACCACCCAGGCAGAAACAGGCCTGAGGTAATTATGGATTCTATGGAAAGCTGCTCTAAGTGGTCATTTTATGGCTGCTTTCCCTTCTTTTTCTATGACCTTTGAAGCAACTATAAAGTTTCTTACGGTTCACACTACTGTAGCTGCTCTTGGTCTATCCTCTGATATTGCAGACATGGAGGAGAGATTGCAAAGATGGTGCTCAAGTCACTGACTGTGGTATCGTTAAACTGATACTTGAATGCACTTCTTCCCCACGGGTGTAGCATACATGGTTTCACCTGCAGCCTCAGGTAGTTAATGTGGTTACAAAGCTTAATAGGGAAAGCTGCTAGCCGATACTAATAACTGTGTGTGCCTCTCCATTAGTGGTAGTTTGGCTGCACCACACAATAAGAGAAGTGGGCATCCTTTCTTAAAGATCAGGATGAAGAAAAGGCAGGTGTGTGACTCTGTCACAGATCAGACATCAGAATCGATCTGTGGATAGGTATGCTGCTATTCTGGGCCCCAGATACACAACCCTGTGGCGAGGCTCTTGAGGTTCCTTTGGCCCATGGAAAGCCTTTGCAGTTCATCCACATTGGTATCAGTGATGCTGGCACAAAGACCTTGAGTCCTTCAGTGGGTAGTTACAGGGCTCTGAGGGTGAGCGCTAAGGGCATGGGTCCCAGGTGATGATGGTCTTAAACCTGCTGCCCAAAGGATAAAAACTGTACAAAATTTCATATACACTGTGCATCAGCTTCTAGTTTTGTAGCTAGTGTCACAAGCAGTGCTTTGGCTTCTGTTACCATGGGACTCTCTTTGAGATACAAGGACTTATGGAGAGCACATACAAGATAACCAGGTGATCAGGTCCAGTCAACATGGGTTCAGGAAGGGCAGGTCCTGCCAATCCAACCTGATCTCCTTCTATGACAAGGTGACCTGCCTTCTGGATGAGGGAAGGGCTGTGGATGTAGTTTATCTGGACTTTAGCAAAGCGTTTGACACAGTTCCCACAGCATCTTGCTCAGGAAACTGGCTGCTACTGACCTGGACAAGTTCACCCTCTCTTGGGTAGAAAACTGGCTTGGATGGTCAGGTGCAGAGAGTTGTGATAAATGGAGCAAAGTCTAGCTGGAGGCCAGTCACAAGTGGTGTTCCCCAGGGCTCAGTGCTGGGTCCAGTCCTGTTCAATCTCTTCATAAATGACCTTGATGAGGGGATTGAATGTACCCTCAGCAAGTTCGCAGATGACACCAAGCTGGGGGGAAGTGTTGATCTGCTAGAAGGCAGAGAAGGCCTCCAAAGAGATTTGAACAGGCTGTACTGATGGGTTGAGACCAATGGGATGAGGTT
>NW_010185776.1:0-4977 GCF_000695765.1 Mesitornis unicolor | reverse complement strand
GAAATCACTGAATAGAAAATCAGCTCTGTTGGGCTCAAACCAGGACAGCCACTGACTTTGTCCTTCCTTTTCCTCCCAGGACAAACTGCTCACCATGTCCATCAAGAAGGAAGGCGCCCACAAGAAATGGGCGGCCCTGAAGGAGAAGCTGGGGCCGCAGGAGACGGACCAGTCGGAGGCCAACTTGGAGAACGCGGAGCCCGAGCTGTGCATCCGCCTGCTGCAGATGCCGTCGGTGGTGAACTACTCGGGGCTGAGGAAGCGACTGGAGAGCAGTGACGATGCCTGGATGGTGCAGTTCCTGGAGCTGTGCGGGCTGGACCTGCTGCTGGAAGCCCTGGACCGGCTGTCGGGACGCGGGGTGGCCAGGATCGCGGATGCTTTGCTGCAGCTCACCTGCGTCAGCTGCGTGCGCGCCGTGATGAACTCCCACAAGGGCATCGAGTACATCGTGAGCAACGAGGGCTACGTCAGGAAGCTCTTCCAAGGTGAGGAGACCTAATCCTGCTTCACCCATCGCTTGCTGCACAGGGATGGGCTTCCCTGTGAACCGCCTGCCCTGCGCCGCGCTTCTTGCACGTTGGCGATTAACGAAATAGATCATTTTTTTACTTTAAAACCATATTGCTTGGAGATGGCTTTGCTTCGCCACTCAGTGCTATTTAGGTGGGCTCATTCCCACACAAATGTCTTCATGGTTCACTGAAAAGCCAGGGATAAACGGGGATTTGATGTCCAATGCAATGGCACAAGGGGCAATGGTCCCAAGCTGGAGCACAGGAGGTTCAAGCTGAAGATGAGACCAAAGTTTGTGAGTGTGAGGGTTCTGGAGCATGGCCCAGGCTGCCCAGAGAGGTTGTGGAGTCTCCTTGTGTGGAGACACCCAAAGCCCTGGCCGTGTTCCTGTGTGACTGCTCTGGTGATCCTGCTCTGGCAGGGGTTGGACTGGGGGAGCTTTCCAGGTCCCTTCAACTCCTGACATTCTGGGATTCTGTGATAAACTCGGTCATAGCTGGGTTGGGAAGTGGGCATGGGAAGTCCTCGACCCTCCAGTCCTCAGCATTCATTTGCTGTTTGGTGTTCCTGAGCCTCAGGGGCAGAGGAGAGCAGCTGAAAGGGCTCAGAGGCTTTGCAGGCTGTGAAGAGAGGAGGTGACACGGGTGGGACGCAAGAGCTTGAGAGCTCATTTAGGGGATGGCAGGGGACACCACTCAGTGTCAAGGCACCTCCTGCGGTTTACTGTGCAGCCCTTAATGTGCTGTGGGGTAACTGAGCTGCTCCACAGCACTGGGACCTTTGCTGTGCCCAGAAACCCCTATTGACAGCTCTGTGCAAGGCGTTTGGTCCCAAAGCTGGCGTGCTCCCCGCTGCAGCTTTGAAGTCCTCTTCCTCCCTCTGCACCCCGTATTTTCTTAACCAGTGTGAAGCACAGAACTGGCATTTCTGAGCTGTGGAAGACAGGGGGGCACCCTGGGCTTTTTGGCAGCCAAGCTCCTTTGTGCGTTAATGAAGGAAAATGAGATGGGCTCAGCCACTGCTCCCAGCTCCTGGCAGCACAGAGAAGGAGCAGCGGAAAACAGGGACCTCATGGGGACCGGTCAGAACAGTCAGGCTGCTTGGTATGCGGATTGGGTGTTTCTGCACTAAAAATAACACTCATTAATTGGGAAAATGGCTTATCTGCTGCTCTAGAAATCACCCGTTTGTGAAAATGGGAATAAAATGTGTGGCTGTGGGTGCTGAGGTGCTGGCTTCTGTTGCAGCGTGGCACTGGTTCATGGAGGAGATGAACAGCTTCGGGCAGCACCAACACGCCAATTTGGCAGCATTTGCTGTTCCCACTGGAAGCTGCTATCACAGAATGCCATTGGGAGGGGATATCTGTACACCGGGGTATTTCTCATCCCATCTTCCATCCCTCAGGCTTTTCTCTACCGCTGGCCATGAGCCCTGTAGCAGGAGACACTGAGACTCAGAGCATCGCTGTCGTTGTAAATCCTGGTTTGTTTTGTTTCCCCAGCACTCGACACAACTAACGTGATGGTCAAAAAGCAGGTGTTTGAGCTCCTGGCTGCGCTGTGCATTTACTCGTCAGACGGCCACGCTTTGGCGCTGGATGCCCTGGACCATTACAAGGTGAGTGCAGGGGCACGGCTCTGCTCAGACCCACGCACCACAGAAGGGACTGGGAGTGCCCCAAAGTGGTGGGTGTTTCTGAACAGAGATGTCACTGGTGTCGTTTGCAGAGCGCCAAGAACCAGCAGTATCGATTCAGCGTCATCATGAACGAGCTCGCCAACACGGACAACGTGCCCTACATGGTGACGCTGCTGAGCGCCATCAACGCCATCATCCTGGGGAAGGAAGAGCTGCGGACGAGGACGCAGATCAGGAATGAGTTCATAGGTAAGGACGGTGGTTGCACCAGCTTCTTCCTGAGAAAATCAGTTGCCAAGGCCTGGGGAGCTCCACTTGTGACCGATCTCCATCTGGGTGTAACCCCATTCACCACCACGCTTTGGGCAGCCCATTTCTCCAGCAAGATGCTGTGGGAGACACTGTCAAAGGCTTTAGTGAAGTCCAGGTACACAACACCACATCCTCATCCACTGGGCAGTCACAGGAGATCAGGTTGGTCAAGCAGGACTGTTCATAAACCCATGCGACTGGGCCTGACCTGGTTGTCCTGCCCATGCTGTGATGTCTCTGAGGAGGATCTGCTCCATCACCGTCACCCAGGTCGGGCTGACAGGTCTGGAGCTCCCCGGGTGCTCCCTTGGCCCTGCTTGGAGATGGGCACCACATCTGTGAGCCTCCATTTAACCAGGACCTCCCCGGTCAGCCAGGACTGCTGATAAATGATGGAAGGGGCTCGGTGAGCCCTTCTGCTGCTCCCTCACCCTCAGTGCATCCCATCCGGCCCTATAGACTTGCAGTAAGATCCTAACAGATCAGTGCCAAGTAGGTTGAAATGCTGATATTTTGTCGTTGTTGTTCTCCCAGGGCTTCAGCTGCTGGATATTTTAGACAAGCTAAGGTAAGGATTACTGTTCAAATTTTATTTGTGAATTAAATTGACAGTAACATAGCTATGGAAACATAAGACTTGTCAATCCCCAGTTGTGTGAAGTGTTCCCAGGAGGGTTGGACCACACTCGTGTGTGCCCATCACACAGGCACTGCAGGCGTTAGGCCAGCGTTGAGGTGCTCTGGGCCACCTCGATGTTCTGGGGACGGCTGCTGGTGCAGGTGGCACTGACAGAGACCACAGGCATGGACAGAGCAAGGCCAGCAATGTCCTCACAGGGCTGCGTTTCAGACCGAGCCCAAAGCGATGCTGAGGGTCACTGAGAAGCACCGACACCGCTGGTGGTGGCCCCAGAGCGTCCAGCATCCACACTTTGCTGACCCACATCTGGACATACCCAGCTTGGCGGTTTCTTAATGATATTCTGTCAGAAACACCCATGATAAATTATGGAATGAATTATACGTTAGTTGCAGTTATCCGTGTAACTGGAACTGCTCCAGCTAATCCCATAAAATAGGGAAGAGGAGATATTTCAATACTGCCACGGGCAGAGTTCCTGTACTATGTGCTCTTGGGAGTAACGAACGAGTCGGCTTTAGAGCGTTTGGGGGTTTTTAATCCAATTTTGCATAACAGAGCAGGAAGTTTTTGTAACGGACATCACTGGAATATTTTCATTTTGACTTAAGTTTAAAAAAATAAAGAAGGTGGCCCAGTTTAATAAAGCTGGAAATGCCACTGTTGTTACAGCTCCGAGGAGGAGCCCATACAAATCACACACTGGGGCAGGTTATGATCGAAAAGTCCCATCCATGTGTGTGTGTCGACTGTAGAAAGAGGCACATTCAGTTCAAGGAAGGGTGCACTGAGGGCATTTGATCCTTTAGAAATGAGGTGGAGCTGGGTACTTCCAGCACCTGCTGGCTGAGTGTTGGAGGCACAGAGATAAAAGCCACTTGAACAAAACCAACTGAAAACCAGCGAAGGGCTCTCCAGTGGAGATGAACGCTGTGGTATTGCAGGGACATAGAGGAGGAGGACCTGCTTATCCAGTGTGACACATTTGAGGAGTTCAAGATAGAGGATGACGAGGAGTTACTAAAGATATGCGATGGGGTAAACATGAACGACCACCACGAGGTCTTCTCGTCCCTCTTCAATAAGGTAAGGGGCCGTCAGGCGGGGCACACCCCGCGGTGTGGGGTGAAGGCGCTGTGCCTGGCCCAGCCGTGCCGTGACGGAGCTGCTGTCCCCAGGTGAGCCGCTCGCCCGTGTCCGTGCAGCTGCTGTCCATCCTGCAGAGCCTGCTGCACCTGGAGCCCTCCCACCGCTCCGGCCTCCTGCTCTGGGAGTCCTTGGACGCCGTCGTCAGCAGAGCCCTCCTGCTCGCTAACGACGGTAACGACATTGCGCTCCTCTTGTGTCCCCTCGTCCTCCCCAGTGCCCACAGAACTCCCTCCCAAAATCACAGAAACAGCCCGTGGGCCTTGCTGGGAGCGGAGCAGAAGCCGAGACAAAGCCACCCAGGCCGCACAGGTCGGGTCTTGATGCAAAGGCCCGGCCGTGCAGTGAGGGCTGGCCATGCTGAGCAGCGGGCTCAGGGTTCATGGTCCAGCTCTGATGGCAAACACCTGAGTTTTGGGTGGTGGCACCCGGTGCAGATCTGACCCCGCTGGCATTAAACTGCGGGTGCTGGCTGCTCTGACTGGCAGGCGTGCCCAGAACAGTGTTTGTGGGCCAGGACCACGGGAAGGTCCTGGAAGATCAAGGGGTGGTTGTGTAAAGCGGGCTCTGTGGCTCCAGATCTGAGCATGGGGGGGGTTGGATTGCGTGAACCAACATTTGGGCCCCATCCCTTCTCTGACCCAGCTCGTCTCTCCAGTCCAGGGGAACACGGTTGAGGAGGTCATCGAGAGGCTGCTGTCCATCAAGAAGCACCCGAGCAG
>NW_010185775.1:1651-4123 GCF_000695765.1 Mesitornis unicolor | reverse complement strand
GATGCAAAAAATACAGTTACTGCTGCCTTGGGGCAAAAGTGATGTTATCTGTGGCTCTAGCACTACTGACAGAAGACATTCCAGAACTGATGAATAAAATATAAACCAACTGGAGTACAAGGGAGGTTTTATCTTTTCTGTTGCTAAGGTCCATGATGAGCCTTCTCTCCCTGGGTAATTCTCTGTTTCTCTGTATTCACACAGAGAAATGTGTACACTGACACACAACTCCCCTTTACCCCCCAGGTTGCCTTATGTGATTTACCTTCTTTAAGGGAGATACTTTTCATGGCCAAAGCACATTGGCAGCATCCTTTAATATAAGTAAGCTCTCTCAGTCTGTACACTGATTCAGTGCTGTACATTTACAAAACCTGTAAACTGTAATAATACCTAACACTCCCTTACAATGGCTATTTCTGGTTTTGAGACAGCCACTGAAGCGTTCCTTTGCTGTGTTCGTTTTCTCATACTAAAATGCTGTTTAGGGGACTTAAATTACTAGTGGATTTTAGAACAGCACAATAATCTAAATGTCTCTCTTAGTCCACAAACTATGCTAATATTACTGCAGACTGAAAAACTCTTCTTATTGGAATGGGATCTGCCAGCTTCCTTCAGATGAAAGTGTTGATATTAGTCTATGAGAATAAATAAGTTATTTCTGGTAAATGAGTGTTGGGGACCTGAAAAGAGAAAAGATGCATCAGAAAGAAGAATTTACAGAAGTATTAGAGAGTGTACTCTTCTTTCAGGAGCAGACCCAGTAGTGATGAGCTGACATCAGCAGAGCAAGTTGTAAGGGCTTCCTTGGTAATCATCTCCACTCAAGCATTAAAGCTTTCACTTCCCTGCTTTTTCATGATTTCTTTAGGGAGAGTGAAAATGCTGTACTAAACATTCAGTAAAGCACAGCTTTAAATATTAGGACCATATCTGTAGCCAGACAAACTTTCTTGTGATGTGTCTGTACTGGAGCCAATATGTGAGGATATTTGTAAATATGGTGGGTCTGAGACAGGAACCTCTCCTGGTTTACATGAATTTGGGTTATGAGGAGTTAAACTAAGCTTTGATAAAATAAATGGGGAAGCAACTCCAGGGTAGGGTGTGCTCCAGGCCACAGCTTAAATCACAGCTGAAATCAGAAAAAAAAAAGTCAGTGCATTTAAAAATTGCTTGCATACAAAGCTCTGTTAAAAAAAAATTATTGTTAAAATGGCCCATGGCTTTCAAGTGTTATTTCAAACATAGCTACCACCAGTCAGAGAGATTGTGTGCTTATTTTATATATAACTTAAAAGACAAGGAGAAGAAAGGTGGTGATTACTAGTAAAGTCAACGGTATTGAAACTGGATGAAGTTAGCTTGGAAGTAGTTCTGATGGTATTTTAATCTCTTCTGAAAAGGTCATTTGTTTTATAACATAGAACATATTTCAAAATTAACGTGTAACTTTATATAATGGTAACCTCTGCATACAATATGTCCCAGTAATTATGTTTAAAGAAAGCCTGACTATTCATTAACAGAGTGAGCAGAACCTTTCCCTTTCAAAAGTCTGAATTGTTCTTCAGTCTAATAAAGAACAGTAGGGCATAGAGGGAAAGAAAAATTTTCTTTTTACTGGCCGTGAAGGAAAGTAGAATAATTGGTAGAAGATATACGTGAAATGGAAAACGAAGGATGTCTGGGAGAACTTGTAGTGCAATGTAACTGACTGCACATAGTGGTCTGTGACTGTTGACTGTGAGGGCCTGAAAGTTTGCTCCAAGTCTAAATCAGAACTTTCTGTAAGCAAGGGGAAGATCTTTCTGACTTCATTAGACTTTTTACCTGCTTTAGTAAAAAACTTAGATACTGTGATAATAAACATTAGGTATATAACTCTTAACTGTGAAATTTATGAACAAGTGTTTGGACCTTAATTCCATACATAGTAAACAAGATTCAGTGTATTATAGAAATGAAATTCAGTGTATTTAGTGCTGGAATTAGGGATGGTTATACCAATCAGTAGAAGACACTAGAAAGAATGTATAGCTAAAATTATAAATGAGATTCATCTATGTGTGTGTGCATATACATATATATTATGTATATATATGTATATACTTATGTATGTAGGTCTAGCTATGATGCCATCCCCAGAGTGACTCCTACACTTACTTGACTGCATTGTGCCATCTTTCCCTTTCCTTCTGGATACGTTGCTGCTGTACCCTGTGATGAATTCAAGCTTGTCTGTACACGTTAGATGTACTGTAAGAAGTCTCTCTGGGGGTTTAACTTTTAGGACACTGAACTTGTGAAACCTAACTGGGACTAGAAGGCAGAGGAATACATGAAAAGTTCCAGTCACTCAGGAGACAGGCACCATTTGACGTGTATGGTGTGCTCTGGAGAAAGCACGTACAGCTACACCTTCTCAAATGCTTACCTAGGGCATGATTTTTTCTTATAAATTCACTC
>NW_010185775.1:0-1620 GCF_000695765.1 Mesitornis unicolor | reverse complement strand
CCTGCTGAATTAGACTTATAAAAGATTTTTGGTATCTTTAATGTTTAAAAATAATCTTAGTCTAATAGTGCTAGATTATAGGGAAAGCTTGGATGAGGAAGACGAAATGGAGGGTTATTAATGAGTTCAGTGGAATTAGAGGACTGATAAACCTGTTAGTAACTTTAAAGTGACATTAATTAATTTCCTTGGTTCAGAACAGTGCTCTAGTTTTGATAAAAGGCAGATCTGAGTCCTGAAAAACTGCGAAAACAATTCTAGCATTTATTTCTGAAAACACAGGAAGTTTGAGTGATGATTTCTACTAGTTGTGAAGTATATGGAACTTTGATATAGGTTGTCAAAGAAATTGAAACGCTAAACTCTTATTTCTGAGTTAGTATCTGAATACTTGTTGAGCATTTCGGTTTAAGAATCTCTGCACTTCATTTTATGGTCTCTAGAGTTGCAATAATATCGCTTAATTACCTTTAAGGCACATGTGAACGCACAAAGACATATGGATATTTATATTTAAAATTTCAATCTATGATAATAACTGTAATAAAGAGGAAAAAGAATACAAGCAATTGAAAAGATTGCAATTTTTTATACTTTTAGAGACATAAATATAAATAATATGCTATGCTTATGTATATGAATGAATTTTTCTTTGAGAAATGAAATGTAATTATCTGTTTAAATATCAAGTTCCATCTTATGGTTAATGACAACATAAAAAGAATACTACAGTAGTATAAATAAGCACAATGTAATTTACAATGTTAGTTGATTATGTTTTCTTTGTAATTAAGCCTACTGTGATATTTTTAAATATACTGGATAAATAATATACTGGAGAGGGATAAAAGTCATAAAACACTTGACACTACACATTTCTCTGAGTGAAAATCAAACTTTTCTAATGAGTGCACTGACTATATTTCAGGCTCAACTTTATGGCAAATGTATGTTGAAACTGACTTGACAGCAATTTTTCTTTTCAGTATGTCTGAATATCATTAAGGACTATACTGTTTAAGAGCAATTCATTCTAGCTTACCATGTACTGCTCCCCAAGGAGTTAAAAACAAACCTGAAATACCTGAGTTATGACTATTTGTGAAGAATTTTGACTGATATCACTGAACAGTTTGAGAATTATTTTTAATTACACTGAGGCAAGTTTGGGATGGAAATAAGATTTAGGCTCCTAATAATAAAAATTAAAATTACTTGTTCAAACATACACTTTCTTTAAAGGCCAATGTAATTTCTCTAGGAAATTCCTAGCTCCCCATCTTTGGACATATGCATAGTAATAATGAATAGACCATACACTGTGACCTCAGGTATTTGTTTTGCTACCACATGATTTCTCAATTTCACTATTTTTAGATGCTTTTGGGTTCCATCCTCTTAAAAATAACTAAACATTTTGACATTCTAAAAACCATTCTACAAGAGCTAGAATCCCCATTTTCTTGTCAAAAATCAACCATCTGCTATCCTAATACCATTTAAGGGTGCAAATGTCATGTGATTTGATATGATTTGATTTGTGGGTGGATGGCAGGATGAGTACATTACTTTTCAAAACAGTATAGTACTGTTGGGAAACGGGAGAGGTGCCTGAGGACT
>NW_010185774.1:0-17114 GCF_000695765.1 Mesitornis unicolor | reverse complement strand
TGTCATGTATAGGTTGTGTGTCATGTATGGGTTGTGTGTCAAGTATAGGATGTGTGTCGTGTATAGGATGTGTGTCGTGTATAGGATGTGTGTCGTGTATAGGATGTGTGTCGTGTATAGGTTGTGTGTCGTGTATAGGTTGTGTGTCAAGTATAGGGTGTTATGTCATGTATAGGGTTGTGTGCCGTGTATATAGGTTGTGTGTCAAGTATAGGTTGTGTGCCACGTATAGGTTGTTATGTCACGTATAGGTTGTTATGTCACGTATAGGTTGTTATGTCACGTATAGGATGTGTGTCGTGTATAGGATGTGTGCCGTGTATAGGATGTGTGCCGTGTATAGGTTGTTATGTCACGTATAGGTTGTTATGTCACGTATAGGTTGTTATGTCACGTATAGGTTGTTATGTCACGTATAGGTTGTTATGTCACGTATAGGTTGTTATGTCACGTATAGGTTGTTATGTCACGTATAGGTTGTTATGTCACGTATAGGTTGTTATGTCACGTATAGGTTGTTATGTCACGTATAGGTTGTTATGTCACGTATAGGTTGTTATGTCACGTATAGGTTGTGTGTCGTGTATAGGATGTGTGCCGTGTATAGGTTGTTGTGTCACGTATAGGATGTGTGCCGTGTACAGGCTGTATGTCATGCAGAGGATATATCCCAGTACCAAGCTTTAGGTTTCTTTAGTGCAGGTGGTACCCGCTCTCTCCCACCTCTGATTTTGTGCCTAAAGTTCCAAATTACCTTGGAAAATGCATCGCTAACCTTGCACGTTTGCCCCCTTGCCTGCACAAAACGTCCTGCCAACGCGCCCCAGAGATGCAGCGCTGCCTCGCGCTGCTTCCTCCTGTGGTTCCTTTTCCTCCTGGGCGCACCGTCGGTGTTTTGGAGTAGGCACGGAGTATTTGGTGCCAAGCGTGGGGTGCCTTTCCTCCCCCATAATGGCACGAAATGAAACGTGTGATCGCAGCCCTGCTCGTTCTGTCGCTAATTCCTCACAGCTTGGGCTGGAACGGGGAGAGAAGCCAGGGGGGCTCCCAGTGTGCGAGGAGGAGGGAGGCGTTTTGGAAACCGCAGCCCGTGAGCGCTGTTCAAATTGATTTCAGGTGCTCCTATGCCATACGTGGGTTTGTCATTTAATCATCTGCGTGCTCGGTTGGTAAATGCAAAGGTGCTGCTTTGTCCCTGGCCATCAGCAGGGTCCAGAGCCTCCCTCCATGCTGACCAGTGCCACCAGCATCGCTTGGGGATCTCACTGGATCCACGGATGGTTGGTTCCCAGGCTGTGATATGTTCTGCTCTGTCCTTAGGGCAGAACTGGCAGCCTTAGAGAAGAAAACAAAAATGGCTTTTCCAGGCTTATTTGTCTCTTCTTTCATTCATTTATTCAGTCTGCCTGCACTCCGGAGCCCAGGTAACGCTAACGCAGGGGATGCTGCCGTGTGGTGAACGCAGCATGGTGAGAGCGGCCGGGAGCGCGTGGGACCCTGCAGTCAACCTGAAAGCTTTCGGTGTCAGGCTGCTTCTTTACAAAGTGAACTCCTGGCTTTTAAACAGCCCGGTTGTTTAAAGGTGGCTGCTGCAGTGTTGAGGAGAGGCCGGCGCTGGTGTTGCTCTGCAAGGTGTTCTCCTTGGGCATGGAGTCGTTGCTGTGTGTGGACGTGCGCTGCATCGGCACGGCCAAACCGGGGCAAATCCTGGTCTGGAGTGGGGTCACTGCTTGTGCTCACCCTACACAAACCAGCAACTCCCACAGGAACAGCCCCAGACCCTCCGAACAGGAGGAAAACACCGCTCTCATCTTACCCCGTTGTTTCCACTAAAGCCGAAGCTGAATCTCCTCGTTGAGGTTCGGCGGAGGGGGCTTGGCACCTTCCCGAGGACGCAGGTGTCGATGGTTCACTTCTCCTGCTCGGCAGCTGTGGGGTTTTGGCTGCTGTGCGATCCCCAGTCAATCGCCGTACGAGCTCTGCTTGCCCGCTCGCTTGCGCTTCGGCTTTTTCTTGTAAATCCGCATTTCGGAGCCAGCAGGCTCCGCGCTGCCAGGTCCCTCTGCTGTAATTGCAGCTCCTCGGAATAACGGCGTCCTCCGGCTCCGTCCGCGGGGTCAATGGGGCACGGGGCCGCTGGCGCAGGTGGCGGTGGCACAGTTGGCGCTCGCAGCGCGGTCCCGCTTGGGATGAATGAGCGGTGACTCATCGGGGCTGTCCCCAGTTTGGGGGTGGCTGAGCAGGGGGGGATCTGCTGGACCACAACACCTCCTGCATTGCCACAGTGGGTGAAGCTCTTCTTGCTTTTGGGCAACGTTTCCCTCCCAGATCCCATTGCTCTTGGGTTTTGTGACAGTTTGTAACAAAAGTTGGCAAAAAAAGGTACAAAAGTTACAGGGAAAAGCGAAAAGGGAGGGGAAAAAAGAGGAGTTTCAGGAGAGAGAAATGGGCTGGCATCGCAGCTACGTCCAGAGCAGTGGATAGACAGAAAAATTCATTGTCTGAATCTTTAAATGGGCTGAAAAAGGAAACTGGGCGCTTGTTCTGCATCCTTACGCTTTGGCAAAGCACGGCATGCAGGCAGCATCGCTCGATAACGACATTTCCCCTTCCGAGGCCAGCGTTTTCCAGTGGGAAATATAAAACACGGGCTGCATCTCGCCGGTTTGGAGGAATCTCCTCTGTGCTGGAGAAACACAGGGCTGTTTGTGGTGGTGTTTAGCTGGGTAGCGAAGGTGGCCGTCAGCAGCCTAATTGGGCGTTGTGTGGCTCCGTGTCCATTTCACACTCGGCTGGGTGCGAACAGAGCGGGGCGCGCGGGGCCCTGCTCGCAGTTTAGCTCCGTTTCAGCCCCTCGCCCGTGCAGGAGGGGCAAGAGCGCAGGGCTGGGGGGCAGTTCTGGGGGCTCATTCCCGAAATTGCCCTTTGGTTTCAAAGTAAATAACTTCGTGGCACCGAAGATGCAATCCTGAGCCGTTGCCTGATGGTTTTGCCCACTTGCAGGCTGGAAAAGCGTCATTTCTACAGCCCTGCAACTCTGCCGGTGTTTTCTGTGAGTTCTCACTTAGCCACGCGTTAGGAAAGCCCTTAGACACAGCCTAAGGTATAGACGTAGCCTAAGGTATAGACGTAGCCTAAGGTATAGACACAGCCTAAGGTATAGACACAGCCTAAGGTATAGATGTTGCCTAAGGTATTGTACCCCCTATCCTAAATTTTGAGAGGCTTTGTGCGCCATTTATCGCATTGCCTTTCAGAAATGGTTCACGGTACTTCTGTAACTATTCAGATAGGGAACCGAAGCGGCGTGTGGGCATTACCCACTGCGTGTGCACGTCTGGAATCATCCTCTCCCTCCTCCTTGCAGCCGTCCACAGCTCCGGGCTCTGTTTCCACGGTGGGAATTGCGTGGCGGGGTCGTCGCGGTTCTGCCATTGCCCCTCCGGCTTCCGAGGACCGCGCTGCCAGCACGGTAAGACGCCTTTCCCGATCCTTCCTTGGCTTCTCGGGCAGAAGTGGAGAGGATAAAAAGCGAGGGATGCCCCAGTGTTTATTTTTTTTCATCTGCAGAACTCCAATAATCCGCTCTCTGGCTTTTTTTTGGCTGCTCTTTGTGATGTTTGGGGGCTTGGGTGTTTGGAGAGGAAACGCTTATCGTGGCTCGCTCCGTCCCGTGCCACAGCCCCCACTCCTGGCTGCCATCACCAGGGGGGTTTGGCTGGGTCGGAGAAGGAAACGGATTAAATCTGGGTCAAACAAAGAGGCCCTGGGGTCACGGCTCAGCCCGGGGAGCGGGCGATGGGCGGCCACCCACCAGGGAGAAGAGTCGAGCTATAACAAGCTGGATCCCTTCTGCCTTTGGCTGGGCTTTCTTTTGGGGCTGTAAGCTGTATTTAATGAACCTCCGTGTGACTACAACGTCTCTCCTGGAGGTTACTGAGTTTCTGATGCTTGGTGATGCAGGGATGTTCTGATTTGGTAATGTGAGTCTCTACAGCACACAGCTGCCAAGGGATCCTAATTTCTTATGCAATAGGAATTGCAGTTTACAGTACTGTAAAGGATGGTTTTGGTCAATACTTGTTTGGGCACATTTCTGCTGGAAATCTGACTGTCTGGGTTCTCTTTCGCTGTTCAAAGTGCTCTGGGTGGATCGCTGCTGCACCCATCACTCAGCATTCGGGCTGGATTTTAGTGACAGGATGGGAGGATGCTTCAGAGGAGACACCTTTGGGGATGGACACATCGTGGTCCATCAGTGAAGCGTTTTTCACATCTGTCACCTGTAGAAGAAGCCATCCTGGTGTCTGAGATGCTGATACCTTCTTGTGGAGGTTTCCCAAGCTATAGTTCCCCAAAATGGAGCTGTTCAGTGTTAGACTGGGCTGAACCCGGCTGTGGTCCACAGGGCTCCTGTCTGATAAAGACAATGTGAAAACAGCCCCGAGTGGCTGAAGATGCTGCACAGCGATTCTCCACGGCGTCGTTCATCCTCCAGAAATCCCCATGTCTGATCTTAGTGATTCTTAATCTTTGTTTTCTGGAAAGGCACCGGGCCGTGTGTGTTTTTGGGGCAGGCTCCATGCCGGCCGTCCCTTATCGTCTCTGTCAGCAGGGGATGTTGTTGCTGGCCGGCCCAGAGCCGCAGCAACCCCGGGTTTACCAGAGCGAAAAAGGCGGTGCCCGAGCAGCCGGGGGGCCAGGGGGAGATGCTGCCCTTCCTGCTCCTGAGCTGTTGTGAGGGATAACATTTGGGCACTCTCCGCCTGCATTAAATCACCCCACATTGGAGGCAGACCCCTCAATGGCAAGCTCTGCAGTACACCTCATTTACCTGCCTGCGTTTCAGCGCCTTTGCTGTTGCCCTTTGCATCTCGGTTGCTTTCTGACCCTGCAAAGGGATTTCTCCTGTTTGCCCCCATGCAATCTCCTACCTGCCCCGGTCAGCGGGGCTTTGCTGGGGCAGCAAACCAGGGGAGGTTGAGCTGAGGAAGTAGCTGGGCTGTCCCAACTCCATTGTCTGCCCCATCTGGTAGATGTAAGGGCTGTAACTGGAGCGCTGGGGTCTGGTTTGGGCTGGGACTCTCTTCAGGAGCTCCTGTCTTTGACCTTGACTGTAAATACCCCCTGTACAGGGCTCATTGCTGGGACTGGGGGGTGTTGGGAAGCCTGGGTGCAGCTCCAAGCCCTCCCTTGGATGCCCCAATGCTTTGGGCTGTGGTTTTGATGAACTCAGGGTACCCAGCAGCGGTGCAGCCCCTGCACAGCTCCAGCGGCACCCGGGGGTCTCTGCACACCATGGGGGCACACATTGGTGATGGGGACCATCCATCCACGGGTGTTATTTGCATCTCGTGCCATACATCAGCTGTGTGCCGTCATCCTCTGCTTGCTGGGCACCTCACAGCGAGTGGATCATCTCAGCAACACTCGGGCGCTGGGGGCTCCGAGCGGGAATATCGCTGCACTGGAGAGACAGGGCCCTTCCTAATTAGCCCCCATCGGCCAGACCGAATCTTCGTTAGCTGTGCACAAAGGAGAGGTCAGCTGTAAGTGAGCAGGGCCCACGATTAATGTCTGCTTTGGTGAGGCTGGCTGAAATGGCTTTGTCCCTGCTTCAGGAGGTCGTTGTTGTCTCTCTTTTATAGCACCACCAATGTTTGACGTGGCCTCGGTGCTGTTTGGGTGACCAAGGACCCTCCTTGTGCTGCCCATCTCCTGGAGCTGGTCACTTGGGAGCCGTTGTGGGGGGTCAGGGCATGGAGGGTCCCGCAGCCTTGGGGCCATTTCCAAGGGGTAACACGGGACTGCGAAGGCGTTGAAGTCAACCTGGGAGAGGGTTTGTCTTTGGGAGCAAAGGAAAGCCCCTCGCAGGCTTTTCCTGGATCCCGAAGCTCCTATCTGAGATGGAAAAGGTGATCACACGTGTGATGACGCTGGTTTGGACCCGGGTGACTTCCCTGGTCCAAGGGGACCCCGGTGCCCATTTCAGAACGACGGTAGCAAGACGTCTCCTTTGATGTTTCAGGGGTTTACGGTTCACGGGGGCCTTTTCAAATCCGTTGGTGGGATTAAATAGCAGCGATTGCTGTTCAGCTGTCAGCTTATTGGAGGGAATCCACTGCTAATTACACCAGGGCTAAATTAAGCAGAACGCTTCTCCTCCAGCAGCCAAGGAGTCCGAATTTCTTCTATTTACCGGCAGCCTCCTGGTTCAAAGGTTTTGCCTTCAACTGAGCCTGAGCCCCGAGGAAGTTCCTGCCCATCTGAGGGTTTTCTCTCTTTTTTTGGCTCAGGATGGCGGGGGAACAAGGGCGGCTTGTGCAGAGCTTGGTTCCCCGCTATCTGCTTGTCCATCGGCCAGAGGCGAGGTATTTCATAGCTGGCAAACAGGTAGCGCCGAGCTCTTTGAAAAAGGCAGCGAGAGGAAACGAGCCAAGGCTGCGCAGGGCTTTATTCAGTTAAATATAAAGAAAACCTTTTGTGTAGTGGGCTTTGGAGCAAAGAGAAGAATGTGCCGCAGCGGGGGGAGCTGCTGGGTTGTACCCCAAACACGGGTTTCCTCGCCTGTCTGTCCGCAGGGTTTTCCAGCATCCCGCACCAGGATGCACAGCTCAGCATCCACCATAAGGTGCCTGGCACGACCGCGGCTTCACAGACCTGGACGTGGACGCAGGGCAATTACTCCATGAGTAAGCCCATGAGTAACTCCACAGTGGTGTGATTGGAGTTGCTGGAGGGGAACCGGAGCACAGCAAACAGCCTTTTGGACGTACGCTATCTCGTTTAAAGTCGTCCAGCCTCCCTGGTGACTGATGGAGCATACACACAGGCCAAAATATTAGCGATGTGTTTGTCTAAAGGAACGTGATAGCGGGTGAAATAGAGCTGCTAGTTCAAGAGACTGAAATCTTAAGGCTTTAGTGAGTTGGAGATACAGCTTGCTTTGTTCTTTTCAAGCTTTCCTTGGGTTGAACTCAAGAACTAAGGATTTATAGTTTAAAAGAGATGATTATCTTGGGTGACAGAAAATGCACGACTCCAGTCTTTTGGATGAGCCGTAGCCCTCTGCTTAGATTTTGGCAAATGGATGAGAGAGAAATCCTATTGCAGACGCTGCACCGGTTTGTAGTTCTTATATAGATCTTTACCGCTCCTCGCGTTACGAGGTGCAAAAGGCTTGGGGGGAAACTGCTGCTTGTGCCACCTGGAGAAGACCAAATCCACTTTGTATAGAGGGGTTTGGGACCTCGGGCCAAGCCCTGCGAGGTGCGGGACGAGGTCTCCAAAGCGCTGCGTGTTCTCCCTTTGGGGAGGACTGAAACCCCGCGGCACCTCCCGTGGTCGCCTCCCGAATTATTACGGTGCCCGTTCCATGGCGAAATGTCAGGGCCGGCCCTAATCTCCCCGCGAGGGTTTCTGCGAGCGTTGGCAGCCGGCTGTGACCAATTAAACAGGGGAGAATTGTGGCTGCAAAACCTCAGCACAAGTCTGAAGAGCTTTACGTGCATTTTTTGGGAGCTGCGTGGTCCGCCCCGAGTATTTTCTGCTCGTAAACCGTCTGCTGAAAGCCGGGCTGTGAGCACGGAGGTGAGGCAAGGGATGTTTATATAGGAGAGCAGGTGATTTTCCAAGCAAGGAAAAAATGCTTCGGTCTGAAAATGGGCCACTGGGATCCCATCATGTAGTCGGTAATGGGATGAATTGGAAATGAGGAGACTGAATTAGTGCTGGATGCGGGAGAGGAGAGCAGCCCAGGCTTAAAACTGCTCACCCGACCGCCTGGTTTCTTGAAATGGGAGAAAACGATGACAAAACCATTTCCTGGTCCATAATGAAGAACCATCCCTGGAGAGGTGTCCAAGAGGAGCCTCTCCCGTCTCCCACCGTGGTCCTGGGTGGCTCTGCCTCCTGCCAGGGGTTGGTTGATGTTATAGAGGAGCAGCAGGCAGCTCAGCTCTCAGCATCCCCAACCTTCTGCTGTTTTCTGGGGATCTTGTGGAAATCAGCGGTGCAGGGATCCACGCCGGCTGTAGGCACCGGAGTTTGGGTCTCCACGGCTGCTTTATCCTCGGGTTTCCCCTGTGCTTGGCTGCTGCTCCCTGATCACAGCTGTATTACGGTGCTAAATTAATACTGCAGTGCATATATATGCGTGTGCATGGATATGAGTGGTAGCATGTCATAGAACATGCACGGTTTATTGACAGCTAGTGTTTAAAAATAGGTGTTGCATTTTAATGGTTCCCTCACTGAAAGCATGGAAATGCAGCAGAGTGACTACTTACCTGACTGAGCTATAGATAGCCCTATATTATATACGTTATATACTAGATATATTATATGTTCTATACTATATATATTGCATGCTCTGTACTATATATATTACATGCTCTATACTATATATGTAGTATATGCTACCTATTATGTATGTAGTATATGCTACCTATGATATGTATTGTATGCTACATGTTATATATGTGTTGTATGTTATGTGTTATATGTTATATGTATTCCAGCCATAGATAAACACACAGACCCTTCAGGCTTCCCAGGAAGGCAGGTCCAGACCCCACTCCTCTCTGCATCACCGCTATCAGCCCCCCATGTGTGATCAGCACCCAGTGCTCTTACTGGTATTGATGGTGCTGGCTCCGTGTTTGGGTTTGTAGGGGAGCGGTTGGGGGTCAAACCATGAAGGCAGAGGCTGGAGCCGCTCGGGGTGAGATTTCCCAGTCCCAGCCTGGTTTCCTCCCAGACGTGCTCGATTTTATGGCACTCAGTGGTTCAGCTCGCACAGACGGCCACGTGCGCTGTGTGGAGCTGCAGACGGCTTTTATTTTATTTAATGCAATATTCTGGGGGCCTCTGTAACCCCTTTACATCCCCGCTGGCTATGGGGACACCTGTTAGGCCCTCGGTCGCTATAAACCAGCCAAAAGTCTGGTTTTGGGAGGCCAGCAGGTGTCTGCAGTTTGCCGTATGTGAGTGTGTGTGAACTGCCTTTCTCCCCGAGCAAATAAACCCACGGTTGAATCTGGAAACCCTCTGCTCAATGCCAGGGGTGCCAAGAAGCCCAAATAAGCCTCCTTGTCCACCATGGTCATGGTCATGGGCTCCACACGGGGCTGCTGGCCCTGAGCTGCTCCCCTAAGTCACACGTTTACGTTTTATTTTCCAACAACTTCATTTTGACAACAAAGAAGTGGAAGAGCCCGTGTCTGCAGATTAAAATAAGGATTATTCCTAAATCCAGGGGCTGTGGCACCTTTCTTCAGCACATGGCGGGTGTCGTGGGGAATATTGGGTTACAGCAGAGCAGACGCTGGGACAGCGGGCGCCAGATGTGCGCCATTAGAGGACACCTCTTGTACCAGCTGCACATCGTCCGTCGCTTCCTCCACATCTGCATGGCGAGGAGCCTGGATTCCCACAATTTACTGCTATCTCAGATGGTCTTTAACTGGTAACTAATGGGCTTGTGCAGCCCAAACCAATCGCGTGTGGAGAACCCAAATAACGTCTCTTGATGTGTATTTGTTCAGGCGCTCGGTTACAGTTTGCCTTGATAAACTGGCCCGGAAAATTACATTCTACATTTAGCTTGTAAAACGAATCCCCAGGAAACTCCAAGGATTTAAATGCGAGGATGCCAGAGATGTTTCTGTGCTTATGTGAGAACAAGGCATGGCTTTTCGCTTTACGGTCTCTAACGTAACACAATACGGTCTTTAAAAATGCACACTTTTAAACTGCAGAAATGGTTAAAGAGAGAACATTAAGCCGTGCAGGCAGTACGAACAGAGGATGTATAAATTCATCAAGTAGGGATAAATTCATTGTGAAGATATTCTTATTTTACACAGGCTTTTAGTCGCAAGGAAGCTGAGGTTTGGGTGAGATTTCATACGTGTTGTTTGATGCATCCCTGCAGTGCCCTCATGTATTTTATGTGAATTTACCATTTTCTGAGTCCGCACGACCGCTTTCCGTAGCTGGAAACGCAGCACCTTTCTCATGCAGCGTTGTTGGCTTTGACCTCTTTTAATGAAGCAACATCACAGAGCGGTGATATCCGAAATGCATGGGAGAAACAGATGGAGAAGGCAGATTTTGGGAAGCGCCAGATCAGGTAACGGCTCTGGCTGAGGGTGATTTTGCGGTCTGGGAAGCTGCCCCGGGTTGCAGAGCAGAATCCGCTCTCCCAGCAGATAAAGGCATCATCGCTGCCGAGGCTTTTCCCGGTGGCTCAGGGTCTCACCCCATTAACAGTGAGGATTTTGGAATGTCAGATATGCGGGGTATGCGGTGTCGGGGCCGCACAATGGATCTCTGTGGCGGGCGGGCACTGAACGCCGTCTTTTCTGCACGGAGGTGTTCGGTTTGCCTCGGATTCTGGGACCGTCTCTGCCGAGCAAACACCTCCCAACTTCAACTACTTCTTGGAGAAGGGGAATTTCAAGTTTAAAATGCAACGTTTGTGCTTGCTTGGTTTTACCTCGCGGGTTTAACAAGAAGCAAGCAGCAGTGACCCTTTCATTAGCGGCAAAATGAAGTGTGTGTAAATGCCTTTTGTGGCTTGGCAGTAAACTTGCTGAGGACAACACAAAACGTGCTCATTAAATGCTCTTTAAACAGCATTGCTTTTTGTTTCCAGAGGCAACGTGATGCCTCATCCCGCCGTTAATTGCCTAATACCAATTATGGCATAGACAAGCCATTTGCTATTGTAACTTTTCCCATCTATTTCTCAAGGTTCTTGCTCCTGACACCTCTTACGGGAACATGAGCGCCTTTCGTAGTGAAATATAAATCACGAGACCGGTAATCAATAGTTTTATGTAGCCCATCCTATGCTGTAAACATTACTGCAGCTCTCGAGAGCCTTACAAAATGCTTTCCCCCGTGGATGCTTTGCAGTGTTGAAGTTAATTATAGGGAGACAAAGAGATGAGGAGATTATTTTTTTCCCAGGGACTTGCTGGTTCTTTAGAGTAAGACGTGTCCTGCCCGGTGGTAGCTGTGTGTTGTGGTTTAGGGTGAGCAAGCCCCACACAAGAGCTACTCACTGCATTAGTGCCTAGAAATATGGGGCACAGACAGACCATCATAGCCAGCCATCCTGGTTATGACCCTCCTACCTGAAACCATGGTTTATTTGGGGGTATTTCAGCACTTCTGACTCTGCCATAGCCAAAACCCAGAGGTTTTCTGGAAGGAAGTCTCCTCAGCTCCTCCATGAGAGGAACACAGGCTCTTTCCCAAGAGAGCCATCTTCCGTCTTGCTGTGAAATGCACTTTTTGGCCAAAGGAAAAAAGAAAACCTCAAAGGGCAGCGTGTTTGCTGAGCTCCCGAAGGGAAGCAGTGGAAAGGCTGCCAAGCGCAGCGGATTTTTCTATGGCATCCATTATATATAACGTGTTGTCGTGGTTTAGGGCTGGGCTGGCCACTGAACCCTGGCCAGACGCTCTCTGTGAACCCCTCTGCCCTCCCCAGAAGGGAAGAGAAAAGAGAAGAAGGGAGAGAGACTTTATGGGTTGGAAAAGAAAACTATCAGATTTAATGAAAAAAATATACTGATAATGCTACAGGATAATGATGTAAATAGGGAAATAATGAAATATATACAGATATGTATGAATATATCTACCAAACCAACATAAAATCCTACCCCAATGATGGCACCAAAGGCTCTGGGAGCACTGAAAATGTCCCAGTGTGGAGCCAGCAGCAGTGGGAGCTGATGCAGGAGCACAGGGCTCAGGATCAGAGGCAGCCGAAGCAGCAGGGTCTGCTGGGCCTTGGGCCATTGCAGGGGTGGAGAGGGAAGGAAGGGTCCAAGCTGGAAGGGTCCAGCCCCTGGGGATCCCTGGGCTTTGCACTGAGGCTGGCGTGTGTGGGATGCAATCCCTGGTTGGGCAGGGTTGGGTCTGCTCCTCCCCGTAGGCCAGACACGGCCCCCATGGTGAGACACTTGGCCTTGAACATTATCAGTGCACTCTGTCTGGAAAACCATGCTGCTGGTTTCAGCAAGTTCAGCCACTTAAAAGAGACTGAGCTGGAAAATAAAATCACTGAATAGAAAATGAGTTCTGTTTAGCTCAAACCAGGACACGTGTCAAGAACACTCTCTGCTATGGAGAGGGATTTGTAGCGGGTAAGGTTTTATGGCAGGAGTTGAAGTGGCTCTCGCTGAGGCCATGGGACCATGGCTTGGGTTGGAGCAGGTTGTTAAAGCAAGGGGGTCAGCCTGGCTGGATGGTGTTCCCCATCAAACGTCCAAAAAGTCACCTTTCCAAATTAGACAAAATCCTTCCTGGCGTAGCCCATCGCGGCCAGGAGATGAGCTGAAAGACCTGCGATGCTCATGGCCAACACAGGTCAACTCACGTCTTACGTGCCTTTAAGCTCATAAAGATTTAAAGCCCTGACTGTGCATTTTCTCCCCGATGTGTCCTAACAAGCACCGCAGCGATGACTCGACCCTTCCCATTACAGCAGATAGAGGCCGTGTAGTCTATGACTAAAAGATTATGACAAATACTAGAAGGGACCAGATACATCAAAAGTGTTGGGAAAATTGCTCATAAGACTACGTGCTCTGCTTTTTTAATTAAAAACAAGCGATTTCCTGGAGCTGCTGCCCATCCTGGGTGTTTTTCAGTGCCCGGTTGGTTGTGGAGCAGGAGGAGCCGGGCCAAGCGTTTGGGATAATCCATGGGAAGACACTGAGTTCATAGACAGTTGGGTAAGGATGAGAATCTGGGCAGCAACTCCTGAAAGCTGGGAAAATATATAGCATATCCTTACCGAAATAACCCCCAAAATCCCCGCCAAGCATGGGTTTTGTGTGTAATTTCTGGTTTGCTGATGAACTTCTCGAGCGGGCGTCGCGGGGAAGCGGCAAAGCCGCGACACTGCCGGGATTGTGCAGCGCTTGGCCCATCGCTTTGGCAGGCTCGCAGGGAAATAATTGACAATATTTCCTTTCTACCCAAACTCAGCCGTGCAGAAGTGTCTGTGGGACCCACACGGCTCTGCTATGGCTGCGCTCAGCTGCTCACGTGTCAGGGCCAGGTAAGGCAAACGCTCTGCTTTCCTTTGGGTCATCAGGAGGCCTCGGCATGGCGAGGATACTGAGTGAACTTCATTAAACAGGTCCTGTTATCATGGCTGTAAAACAAAGCTTTGAAGAGCTGCAGGGTTATCCCCTTGGAATCAGATAAAAATTATGGCATCCAAATTTTAACCACTTTAACCTCTATAAGCTGTAGTAGTTCTAAATTATTTTTTGTTGCTGACCAATATGCGGCAACTTTTAATTTTTTTTGTCTTATTAAAAGTCACTGCCCTACAGAAAATAGAAGCGGAAAAAAATGCTTATATGGTATTTTTGGAGGAAAAAAACCATTACAGATAGAAGTTATATACATAATATATATTATATATAGTATATATGTAAAATACACATAATATATAGTATATATGTAAAATACACATTATATATATGTATATATGTAAAATACACGTTATATATACGTATATATATGTGTATGTATATAATACATGTTGTATATGTGTGTATATATAATACACATTATATATATGTGTGTATATACAATGCTACACATGTAAGCATGGATTTTGTTTAAAAACCCCATCTTGCAGGCTTTATATACTTCAGTATATAATTATATTGTGTCCTTTATGTATTCCATCATACTTTATATACTTCTCTAAGAATTTAACCTGGAATTTGGGAAGGCAGCCTTTGGTGGCCTGCTCGTTGTGTATTGTGAGCTCTGGGACCCAAACCAATCCCCGTTTGAGGAACCAAAGGGTCTGGTCCAGGTATGGGTGCTGCCCTATAGCAATACATGACAAAAACTTTCTGATCTCCTCAATACTGAACGTGAGGGTTTGGTTTTTCACTGCTGTGACCCAGAGTTCACCAAAATGCTCTGTGCTTGTCCTTGCTTGCACTTGTCCGTGCTGAAGAGGAAAAAGGCAGGTCTGGGGCTCCAAAAAGCTCAGGAAATGGAAATCCTCCCTCTGCCATAACAAATAATGAGGCAGTTAGAAATTGTTTTAGTGTAAATTAAAGGGAAAGGCTGGTGATGATGGGAAAAGGCAGCGGTGCTGTTTCGCAGTGGTAGCAGCAGGCAGGGGTCCAGGCTTCTCCTGGAGCTCATTGCAGAGGTGCTGAGCAGGACAGATGAAACAGAGAACCCAAAGCCTCCTTCTGCTGCCCTGCTGCTTGGTTTCAGACACCCACGTTGTGTTTCCAAAGCCAAGGCTGGCGTTGGAGCTCTCTTGAAGCCAGGGAAAACGCAGTGGTACAAGGTCCAGACCCCTCTCTGGACCATCACGGAGCAGAAGTGTCCAGCAACCATTTAGCCAGCCTTTTACACTGATTTTCTGTACAGGTTGGCGTTGCTGAGAGGTGTTTGGGGCTGAGCCAGCGGAGGATGCGTGTTCTGCGTCTGGCAGATAAGAGATGCTGTTTTCCCAGGGGTGATGCTCCCCAGCGAGGAAGCCCCACAGCCATCCTGCTTGGAGCACACAGCCCACCGTAGGAATATCCTCCCTGGTATTTATTATAAAGGGGGTGTTGAAGTGAAGGGAGCTGCCAGTAATGAGGTGCTGGCGGTTGCTGAGAGATAGGCAAGAGCTTTTGGATGTGCAAAAGGACGGGTCCCAGCAGTAAAGGGGTTTTTCCATGGATATTGGCCAGTCTGACCTGCTTGTGATAGCCAAGGGGAGGAGATGAGCACTGGAAATAATGAGAATGAAGGCAGCAGCACAGACCCGGGGTTTTGCTTCTCGCTTGCTCCCTCTCGCTGCAGCATTGGGCTGTCGGGGATGGAGAGGGGCAGGCGCTGTTCGAGGAGCAGCCAGATGCTGTGAAACCGGGGCCTCTCGGCATTTCGGCTCCCTTCAGGCCTTTTTTACAAGATGCCATAAAATCGCTCGACAATAAGCTGTGAATATTAATGGTGTCTTAGCCCAGAGGCAGATGGGAAAGCGGAGGGGGTTGTTATCAGTTTAAGTCAATGGCTTCTTTCATGTGGGAATGCATAACTTCCATAAATAAAACCCCAGATGTGCTCGAATTCCGTTTTCCTTTAAGTGACTGGGGGATTCTCGTAAAGAGCACCAATACCTACTGCTGTCAGGGGTTTATTTCAAGCCTTCCCTGACAAAAGGCACCAAAATGGGTTTGTGGATGCCAGGACGCAGCAGCCAGGTTGATGCAGGATGGGTACCACCAGCACCATCGCGCTGTGGGTGTTGTGGTCAGCACTGGGATGCACTGGGAGAGCTGCCTGGTGATGCTGCACCAGCAGCGCTCGTTTCTCTGAGGGTTATTTAGGAAACGAGCAGAAAACAAACCATATATATGTTCTATATCATAGATATATCTTTCCTTTAATCAACCTCTGGTTCCTGCCTGGTTTCCAGGAGCCCCCTGACACCTCCTGTATGTGCCCCTGGGAGCCAAGCGTCGGTGGAGCCTGTGGGTACCAATTTGGGCGACCCACGCTTGGCTTCCAGGGTCTGCAGGGCCCCTCGGTGGGGAGCGAACCCCCACTGCCCCCCATCCTCTGCTCCAGCACTGCCAAATAATGTGGGGGTGAAACCCCAGCCCCCTCATTGCTGCGGTCGGAGTCGTCTCGGGGGTGCGCCGAGGGGGCTTCTTAAGCACAAAGGCATTTTTCGAGTGCCTTGCCTGGTGCCAAATGTCAAAAATTTGCCAGCAACCCATCAGTCTTTTAGAGAGCTCCCCATATAAGTCACACGCCTGACTGAAACTTGGCGTTTCCCGGTCTGGGGTTGATTTTGATCCGGTATAAAACAGCCCAAGGCTGATGGGGCGCAGGGTCTGGGCCTCACCTCACTGCCAGTCCCTGTCCCTCGGTCCGTGCTTGTTAACGGCTTCCAGATGGATTTTGGGGAGGATGCTGCTGGGAGGGAGAGGATTTGGCTCCTTGGGGTCCCCAGTTAAATCCCCGGGAGCTGAACTGAGAGTGGGGGGTGCCTGCGTTTGGGTGAGGAGGAAAACCAGGAGGTGGTGATTCCTCCTTTTCCCTGCCTGGTCCTTAAAGTGGAAGAGAAATGTCTCGTTTTGGTAGGGTGACGTGGTTTATTATGGGCTTGAGTGGCAAAAATCAGTACAAAATGTGTGATATCTTCACGTTTTTCAACCTTTTAGCTCAGCCTTCTCTGGATGAATGCTGCTCGGGCAACTTGTGTGGGTTTCTCTGAAGGACTTTTAGTGGGGTGTGATAGTTCTACCGTTCCCTTTTAAGACAAGGAAGTAAAACCAAGACAGATTTTTAATGTAAAATAATCTTGTCTTCTCATTTTCATGGCCAGGATGGCCGTTAGAGTGAGGCATCGTGCTGGGATAACAAACACAGCCTTATCCATGCGAGTGCGGGTGTTCGTCCCGGGTAGGAATCTTTGGGGCCGGAGCCGAGAGTCACAAAAAATGCAAGAAGCTATTTGCTTATCGGAGCCAAGAACAAGATACGTGGTTTTTAGTCTATTTTTATTAGTACATGGCATTTCCAGGATTCCCTGCCAGGGAAAGCCACTTTCAGGAGGTTCCTGCACACCAGAAAGCCAGAGTGCCCCTATTTTCCAGTTTAATATCGAGATGCCCAGTGCAGGGTGCGCTGTTGGTTGCTCAGGATGCTCCTGTTTTTGTGGCGGGGTCCTCGCGTGTTTTTGGTGCTGGTTTGCTAAGCAGAAATCCCAGAGTATTGGAAACAATTAGCAAAGACTGCTGACAAACTGGGAACGAGTCATTTCTGGAGATATCGGCTTGGCCATTAAAGAATTCTGCGGGAAAAAAATGTCCCTTTCTTGCCAATTTGGTACATTTGTCTTGTTTTGTTGAAAATAACTGAAAAGTATTTCCTGGCTCCGCACCGCGGCAGAGATGTGTGAAATAAACAGCTCTGCCGTTATCTTCGCCAAGCTCAGACATTTCCAGCTTCCCCACAATTCCCCTGATGAGGATGAGCTTCTTGGGTGATGGAGAGGTTCAGGGCTTTGGTGGAATAAACAGCTTTATTATTATTATCATTTTTATTATTTTATTATTACT
>NW_010185773.1:0-1037 GCF_000695765.1 Mesitornis unicolor | reverse complement strand
TTACTGAAGTCAAGGTAGAGCACATCCACCAACAGCACTGAGTGCTCCCTGGAGTTACCCTCATTAGCAAAGCTCATTAGTGATAGCAGTGCCCTAACCCAGAGCAACCCACGAACTCACTCCAACGCTGCACCTGAGAGAGGTTTTAGGTTTAAACAAAAACACCGCTGCATTTCAGCTTGACATCGACACCAAACCCCGATGTCCTTCAAAATGCAGAAATAAAAACAGGTTTCCAACGCCTCCGAGCCTTTTCTGGGGGTGCCTGATGAGTCCTCACGCGGGTGGCTCTGCGAGGAAGCACCCGAATCAGCTCAACGGGGGCACCACACACAGGCAGGAGCACGCCAAGGCCCTGTCTCAGTCAGCAGATTGCAAGGGAGCATTAATCAATGGCTGAAGGCACCTGCATCCCAAAATAAGGGCAGATGGTGGGCACTTGGGATATGTGAACACGGCTGGGGGCAATGTCCCCATCCACGTGGGGACACAGGGACTCCCCCATCCCACAGACACATCGGGGTGACAGCCCCAGGATGCAGAAGGCCGAGGACATGGGGACGTGCCCCCTCCAGGTGACAAATACACGTGAGGACACAAGGACACGCTCTCCCCATGGGCCAGCCCACCCCCAGAGGGCACCTCTGCCTGCAGGGATCCCCCCCACCACTGCCACAGGGATCCCCCAGAGCCACGCGTGGATTCCCCAAATGTGCCCATGTGCAAGGACACAGGGATGTGACCCACCTCAGGAGCGCCTCCCCCGTGGGGGCACCCAACCAGCCCCCTCCGTGGCCTCCAAGGACACAGAGGCACAGACCCCTGCCCTGGGGCAATTTGGGGGGGCAGAGATCCCCTGCCGCGATTCCCTGGCTGTGGGGACGACACCCTCACACAGGACACGTACCCACGCAGGGACAACTCCACAGCGGCAGCCCCTGGGGACACGGACACCACGAACGCACCCCCTCCCCTGTAATACCCTGTCCCTTACAGCCCCCACGCTGTCACCCAAGGCCACCCCCTCGTGTCACCTC
>NW_010185772.1:0-16037 GCF_000695765.1 Mesitornis unicolor | reverse complement strand
CACATGCATACAAATGTCTGTTATATGCACATATATATATATAAAAATATAAAATCTGTAATGTGTACCTAGATGTGGGTATGTGTATGAATATATGTTTGTGTGTATATGTATGCATGTATATGAATTTACCTCTGTGTAAATATTTATGTAGTCGTATATGGGTCATCTGCATGTACATGCACCTATGTGTATTAAAGTATGTAAGCATGTGCATTATATATAGAATATTATGTATATTACATAAAACGTGTGATATGCATACATATATTATGTATATAGCCTGTGTATGTATACACACCAGTAGTGTTCCACGTGTTGGATTCTGTTCTACTCGCATAAACAGCAGATTAGTGCTTACTGAGCTATCTGTGTTCTGCATGTGCTTGTGTGTGCAGATGTAGCTATAGCGTATTGTGCATTTCCTCATACACACACATTCTCCGTATCTATATAACTCTCTATATAAAGAATGTGCGAGTGACTCTATATGTTTATACATACATGTTTTACATATTGTGTGTGTGTGTGTGTGCACATACGTATATAAATTTATATAGGTGTGTATTATATAAAGGGCTACACAGCTATAAATAGACTGCCATGTGTAAAAGCAATATACAAAGTGAGTGTCCATGTATAGCTACAGTGTATCATAGATGTATATTCTTCCCTATCCATTTTCCCCATATAGATTTTTTTTTTTTAACGAACACACACACACACACACACACACACACACACACACACACACACACACACACACACAAAAATACATATTTAAAAAGCTATATAAAGAAAGGGGCTTGGAGTATGTAGGGATGGATTAATATGTAGATATATTTTTCACATACCACTTCATATACAGTCTTTCCGTACCAGCATACAGAGAACAAAACATTTATATAAAATGGGGGGTTGTAAAACTAAAATCCTGTATGTAATTTTAGATGTGTATATAGACACACATGCATTTTATATAATACACACAGCTGGAGACATATGGTATTTATTTATATGCCCATTTTATGTATATGGAGATCTCAGGCTCCATAAAGAGATGTGCGTATATAAAGAAGCTATATGAAGGGGCAACATGTTATCTACAAAGAAATAGCTAGACACAGGGTGTCAGGCGCACAAGAGGGGGTGGAGGCACGGAGGTTTTGGCAATCATTGACCCAACTGCCTCTCTGTGCTCTCTTCCCTGTAGACAGCTGTGTCCCCAAGGCAGCCATCTGTGTGGTCACCACCACTGCCATCGATGTCCATCACCCTAACATCTCCTCAGACCTCTTCACAGTGGAGGTGCCAGTGCGGCTGGGCAGCACCAGGACATCTGCCAGCATCACCTCGGGCAGCGCTTCCCGGTCGACCGTCAGCTCAGGCACCCAGGCCTGCAGCGAGAGCAGCCAGACACTGGGCTCCTTCCCTGACTGCAGCACAGCCTGCGAGGATGCGATGGAAGCTGGCATGGGCTCACAGGGTGACCCTGCACCTGCCCAGCAGCGGGTGGCCCACACCATGGTGCAGGAGCTGCTGTCGTCCCTGTCAGAAGAGGTCTGCCTGGCACAGAAGGGGCTGGATCCCGTCAACCTGAAGCTGCCCAGCCCTGTGGGCTCAGTGGGCACCAGCCCTGACCTGGGTCACCGTCTCAGCGTCTACAACCGCAGGAATCAGGAAAGCCTTGATGTTTTCCAGCTCAAACCACTCATTGACTGTCCACAGGGTGCCCCGGTGATCGATGAGAAGTATGGAGCGCTGGGGTCCCCAGAGCCACGGCTAGGCAGAGTTCCTGAGGCATAGGGACAGCCTGGCACAACAGGGACAGCTGTGGGGACAACACTCACTGTGCTGAGCCCTGACACTGCTGCAAGCGAGGTGGCAGTGCTGGCAGCCATCAGCCTGGGGCCAAGTCTGCATTGCCTCTGCCCACTACTCTCTGTGGGGCATGATGAACCTGCCCTGCCACCAGCTCTGGGCCAGGTGGGACTTTCCATGTCCTCTAGTGCACAACAGCAGCCTTAGGCCAACATGGACCTACCGTGCCTGAGGAGACAGACTATGGACCTATCCTGCCACGAGCATGGGGTCAGCCCAATGATGCCCAGGAGCACCTTAGACCTTCCACCAGACAGGGGCTGGCACACAATGCTCCCCAGGGACAGGAAAGAGCTGCTACACAGCCTGAAGAATCCAGGGGCTGAGCCAGGATGGAAATAAACTCTGACATAAACATGCTGCCTCCTGCCTTGTATTCCTCTCATCCTCTTTCCTTCCTTCCACCCCACCACCCCCAGTGTGCCATTCCATTGCCCATCAAAAAAGAAACCCAGCACCACAGTAACCCCACCTCTTTCCAGTACAATCCTTTATTTGCCCTTGTTCCCCACACCACACCTCAACTGCAGTGGCAGGGTCCATCATTGCTCACTTCTTCTTCAGAAGCTCCGTCATCTCCGGCACGGCCTGCAAACATCAGTGCTAGGGTAACGCCTGCTCTCCCCTCTGACCCTCCAAACTCTCCCTGTACAGAACCCAGCCGCCCCAGTTACACTCCCTACCCTCCCAGCCCTCATGCCCAGACCACCACTCCAGGGACTGTGTGTCACCCCAGCTCACAGCACTCCCCACTTCTCGCCTGCTGAATAAAGCCTCTTAATTATTTAAGAGAGCTACATTTCCATTAGGTGGAAATAATGCATTCGTACAAAATTTATTAAGGAAATTGTCTACATGGTGTTTCTTCAGAATGTGACTTTTCTCCGGCTTATGGAAAGGCCCACACTTGCCGCTGAGCCAGCGGGCGTTAGTTCAGGAATGGCATTAAGTGCTGGCAGAGTTTCTGCCCACACACCTCTCCACAGAGGTACAAACTCCCAGCAGTCACACATGGACGTGCACTAAGGCGGCTCACACATGCCAGTCCTAGGCACTCTGACATGGGCTAGCTCACAGCCTAGTTTTCCCAGAGAGAACTGCAAATTCCTTATGAGCATCAGTAGGGCAGCAAGCCCAGACAAAAAAGTATTCCTATTGCAGTTTCAAACACCACCAGCTGTACTTTCTTACTTTATTAAGATTAAAAATACATGTAAGCACCTTTATGCAGTTATTTCTCAAAATCGTTCACATTCAGGAAACTAGAATACAGGCAGGCTGGCTATGGCACCCCCACCACACACAATAGCTTCTACTTGCAGGGACTGACTTTTGAGAATGAAAATTAGGAAATCCTAAAGCAAACTCTTTAATAAAACCACACAAAGAGAGACATTTTTAACACTTACTAGATCTATCAGCTACCTAAGCTACCATCAGCTCGCTGAAGAGTTACCCCAGCCATCTCCAAGTTTAGCCTTACCTGAAATAAGTCTGCCACCAGTCCGTAGTCTGCCACTTGGAAAATTGGAGCTTCTGGATCCTTGTTAATAGCAACAATGGTCTGCAAGCAACAGTAAAGCACCGTGTGAATATAAACATATTCATTAACATCTAGGGCCGGATTACAGTGATGGGCCTTAGCTAGGCAACATGGGCTTCTCTCCAAGCTCCCAGGAAGAAAATCACAGCAGTTAAACATTTCTCCTTGCCACCTTAAAAACAAACCAACAAAACCAAACACTCCCCTCAAAAAAAAAACCCCAAACCCTTCCTTTCCCTGCTCATTCCATACACCAGGGCTATCCCTTCCCTTTTGAGTCTAGAAAAAAAAATTACTACAAAAGATTATCTGCAAGGTCTAAGCCATACCATGACAGAAACAACTCAGAAGTGGCATTTAGAGCCAGTACAATAAAACCATGTCCAAAGGCTTCTACTTACTATGAGACATATAATTTAGTTTGTCACACAGTAGAAAAACATGCACAACCTAAATCCCAACACAACGATCCACAAAAATGTCTGTCTTGGTTTAAACTCTGCCATACAGGTAAATAATTCTGTAAACGTCTGTGACAGCTTTCAGCAAAATAAGCGTGGGTGTCCACATCAAAGTCTACAGCAGGATGGGAAGCACTCCATAAAGGGAGGGGGGGAAGAAACAAAAACACCAAAAAAAGCCACCTCAAAAAAAAAACCAAACCCAAACCACGCTAAAAACCTACAACCCATTCCTCCACCCCCCCAAAAAAAACCAACAACACAAAACAAAAACCCAAACAAAAAAACACACACCAAAAAACCAAAACAACCCACCACAACAGCTGATAAAAGGAGCCGGACACCAAGAAGGGGTCTACACCCACACACTCCAGTACTGCCTTTCCAACTACATGCTGCCAGGATGCTCTGATTTGGGCAAGACTGCTCCAGACAGCTGTAATGCAAGGTGTTTGATTCACTTACCTGCTCTCCTGGGCAGCCACGGCTCATGTCTGTGTTACTCCCTCCACTGAATGTACTTTTCCAACAAAGTTAGTGGCTCAGTAGCACAGGCCTAGTGGCAGTAACTCAAATTGTAACTCAAATTTTGCAAATCCTGTGGTTTTAGGCCCACAGAAATGTCTTTTCTTCACAGGTCATCCGTATCCTGTGATAACTCACTATGAAGAAGGACAACACTATACATGCAAGAAAAAAGTACCCGCAGCAGAGCCCTGATGCTGTCGTCTTGCCAGCTCATACGCAAAGCCCAGCAAGTACTCCAGTAATGCCTCACCTGAAAGATTTTCCCCAAAGCTTTATTTTTATTTCAGTTACTCCATTAGCAAACGCAAGGTTCCACAGACAATTCTACAGTGCAGGAATCAAAATCCAGGCTGTGATACCTGAGGATGTTCACTCAAAAACCTTCTATGGTCTGAGGCCCTACCATGCTTTGCAGGACCATTCCCAGGGGCAGGACACCACAGGGGCTAGTCCTGAGGGCCAGCTGAAGCCAGCAGTTGGTGATACCCTGGGGGCTGCCAGCTCTGTCCTCATCACAGAAATAACTGGCACCAATTGCTTGCAGAACTGTCCTAAGCTTTAGTTTGGTATCCATCTTTCCTCCGTCTCCATGTGCTGAAGTAACCTTAGTAAGACCTGGTTCTCTACCTCATCGCTAAACCTGACTTTCCATGGTAAGAAGCGAAATCATCACCTCGCTTGCAACATAACTTTTGCAAGTTAAACTCTTAGAAAGACAAGACACTACCTCATAAGAGAATTAAAAATAAGGAAAAAGAGCAAATGACAACTCTCCAGGTCTCCTCAAAAGCTGCATTTTCTACCGTGCTGTAAAAGGACAAATCAATTCTACATTTCACTTGGTAGAAAGCCTCTGACTACTTTGGAAAACGTATCCTGAAGTGTACAAGTTCACAATGCCAGATAATTCACAGTGCTGAGGGAAGCCGGGGGACACTCCAGAGTTCCCATGGCTGCATAATTATTTGTTTGTAAAAAATGAATCTTTTCAGTAACTACAACGCCCATGTGCTTTGACCAAAAGCAAAGCAGAACACATTTCAAACACAAGTAAAACTAAATTTTCAATACACATTTGTTTACACTAGAAAAACTACATTATACAGGAGAAATAAAACAAAAATAAAAATATGCATCTTATATTAACAAATTTCATCTGTCCTTATTTCCTATGAAAGAACATCAAAATATCAAACGTGGCATTGGAAAAGCCAAAGAAGTAGAGGTTTTGCTGTGGTGGTACAGGACAATATTGCTGCTCCATCGTTTTATATCAAAGGAAGTTCTGTCATTTAAAGTAACAGGTTCCCACTATTGCCAGTAGTCGTAACTGACCGGGCAGGAGACAGATACAAAAGAGCAGCTTTAAATACACCTTTCAGCCCGTGGCTGATATTAATTCTACCCACCCATTTTCTCCCTCACCAAAAAGCACAGTTGGAGACTAAACGCCCCAAAACAAAGACCCTGTTAATACTGTGGCCCATCAGCTACCAGCAGAGTCCAGAGGGAGTCGAGGACAACTGTGGCAGTACCACATCAGCGCTGCTCTCACTGACTGCTGCTCTCTGACTCCTGTTGTCTCTCTGTTGCAACACTGCAAGTAAAGGAGACCATGGCAATGCTGTTCCACTATGACCAGTGAGAATACACTGCTACAAACACAATTATTCACACTTCTCAATAGTGACCTTCATCCCTTCATTCATTCTTTATTCCTAACTTTGGTTGGTTTTTCTCCACCATATCAACTAGTACTAAGAGTTCGAGTTCCCAGTTTTAGAAGACTGAGAGCTGTATCCCAAATCCCACCTACACAGTTTACTCCCAAAAATATTTAATATATGCAAAAAGAGCTAAAATGTAAGAAAGTACAGATCATCCTACCACACAGCTGGCTTGTGAGGACAATTATAGTCACAGACTCACTAGTCTGTCAGTGGTTAAACACAAGGATCTGCCTCTAAAGTTCTGCAAACCTTTTCCTCAGTTTGATAAGCTATTCAAAGTTCTGGGTTTGGTTTCTGCCAGAAAGCATAAATTCCTTCCCTGGAAATAGAAAAAAAAAAATAAATTTACATCCTTCTTCGCAAATTATCTGCGAGAAGGCAAGACAACCCACGGGTTTTGATGTTTGGCATTTGACAGTATGATTCAGCAGGTAATTCTGCTCTTCTTTCCAAACACTGCACCGTGGACCAAACTGGCAAATCTAATTTCAGATTATTTGCCTTGGCAACTAATGAGTTAAACCTTTTAAAGTTTTACTGCCATTTTATAATAGGTTTCCATTTGAATGGCTAAATGCAGGAACGTCAGAGACATCTTTTACTTTATGGAAAAGTAAGTTCATAATTCAAACTGCACATTGTTATGCATGAATTAATGTGTCATACTCTGAAATAAACACAAATGGAACTATTGTATAGAATTCAGGCTTACAGGTTTTGTTTTGGTTTATGGTTTTGTTTCGGTTTTGGGTTTGTTGTTGGTTGGTTGTTTGTTTTTTATTTAAATAAGCAAAATCAATTAGCTGCTTCTAATGACCACTTTGGGTTGTAGTGCAATTGCTGTTCTACTGTGTTAGATGTTTTGCCACAGTGTCTTTTTTGGCAGGGCTTAGAGACCTAGCATGTTTTAAAGAGGCAGACAAACTAGCAATTTTAAAATTAAAAAAAGAGTGAAGCTGGCTAAGGTACTCATTTAAAAGGGAGTCAACTCATTTGCTTCCTCAAAAATCTTTTCTATCACATCCACCTTTATATACCTTGCTGTCTTTCATCCCAGCCAAGTGTTGGATTGCTCCAGATATTCCCACAGCAATATAAAGTTCCTAGAAGAAAACAAAAATGAGACATTTTTGGTACGTATGGCATAGTTTCAGTAAGCTCTCACAAACCTTACTCAAAAGCAGTTACATGGAATAGTTTTTACATTATAGCAAGTTTCAATATTAAAGTCAGCCGATGATCAGTTCCCTTCCCCACCTGGGGATGCAATATATAACATTAAAAGGAGAATCCCAAAGGAGCGTCTGGCAAAGAGATGAGAGAGAAAAAAAAAAGCCTGTATCATACCTAAGGCACGGCTCAGCTAGAGGACACGGCAATCACTGTTACCCATGACCCTGGAGACTGCCAACACAAACATTTAGCAAGATAACCTACAAACAGATAATGCAGTTGCCTAAAGAGAAAACCTAGGCTTTTTTGTTCAAAGCCTCTAGGATCCTTTAAATGAGACAGAAGGCACAAAGCTGAAATTCAGGTGTTTAAACCTATAAAAGTGTCTTATGTGGCAGGAGAAAACAATTCAGATACTGAAGTGGGCTACACTTGTAGCAATAGTTTCTATTATTTACCCCAACCCTCAATGTTTATGTGCCCTAAAGCTTTTCTTTGCCCATTCAGTACCAACTCCTACACAGGATGAGTAAAGCAGCACTCTGCAGGTAGGCACCGATACAATCTTTACACTTCAGGGCTCCCAATCTGGCACCTCCAAAGAGACTGACATTCAAACCGATGAAAACTTAAGAGGCAAATAAAGCTATATCCAAAGTTTTAATTCACAGCAGAACAGTTTGGTGGGTTTTGGTTTTTTTACTCTCCTCAGGCTAAAAGTCATCCAGGCTGTAATCTATCCAAAATCAAGTGTATTTTCAGCTCTGTGACAGTTTTATCACCACCACAAACCCAAGTAGCAGTCAAACCTGTACTGTTTACCTACCTAATTTTACAGAAGAAAAACAAAGAAAGTACTTTTCACCAACTTATTCAATAAGAGGAAACTGTAACACAAAACTAGTTGGGGGATCGTCTGTCAAAACCGATTAGAAAAGACGCAACCTCAAATGCTAACAGTATTTATCTTCAAAAAATACCAAGGTTAGTCCATATTTAAGAACATACAAATCTAATTCAAGAAATTATTTTGGGGGCCAGGGATGGTAAGAGGATCAGAAAATCTTATCCCTGCACAAGTGAAGATGTGCATTACAGTGACGTGGCTTTTAACACGACAGAACACAGCACAGCTGTGGAACAGGCACAGAGCTACAGATGAGGCTGGCAAATGAAGGTGTTCCAACACAGACACCATGCAGACTGTCTTCATACAGGCCTGACAGTCATCTTATCAACTAGAGAAAAAAAGATGATTGCTTTCTGATGTTTCTACAGCTTCAGATTTCACCTGCTACAGTGGGTTTTAAATAGGAATAGATACATAAGATTTGTGAAACCTTTCTACAGTTTTCTACACAAGCTATCTTCTGTAAAAACTGAAACACAGACTCTGTATTTCCACAAAAAACACAGAGCTGTTGAAGACACTCAGAAATTTTTTAGCCTCAATAGCTTTTTACTGAGTAGATTACTACTGGAGGTCAATCCATTTGAACCACAGCTGCAATGTAATGTAATACGTGCATGTAAGAACTCATGGTAAGAATGCAATTTTTTAGTTATACCAAATAAGAGAACAGATGTTACAGGAGAAATTATTCTAACATTATATAGCCTTTAATAAAAGCTCTTTTAAAAAACACATTACTGCAATTTGATTATTTTTAGAGCAATTCATTAAGTGCCAGTCATCTAGGCTACCAGATACTTCCAGCAGTCTGTTTAACATTGTGAAGTTCAGCCTTTGGAAAGAATCCAGCGGAAGCAGGAGCCAGATGCCTACGTGTCTATTCTATTAAAATATCTAGGAAAGACAAGGATGTTTCATTAAAAGGACATTTGTAAATCACCAGGCTTGTCTAAAAAGCCTTTATTATGCATCTAAGCCATGCTCTTTTAGGTTATGTGCTTTTGGCATCCTGACTAAGACAACCGGTCCACATGCAGAAGGCTTAGATCACACCTCAGTTCTGTTTTCATATAAAGATTGCACAAAGAGCATGTTTCTTATCAATAGTTCCATACTGTAAAATAGATTTGACTACTTAAATCTTAAATTTATTTTACAATTTATTACAATTCATATCACAAGATATGAATTAAAGATTCCAGACTGTTAAGTTCTCTCCAAGGGGAGAATTCAACTGGTCATCCAGGGAAGTCATAGAAGACTCAGAAATTTGGATCATTAAGTTCTTTTCAAGGTAATACCCTTGTTCTGATATTTTCCATTAAATCATTAGCTTCTATCAATTGCCGAGTCCTATAATTTCTACTGTTCAAAGTCCCAAGTGAGAACTGTAGCCCCAAGCACTCTGAAGTGAGGGAGAAAGATGGAAAGCAGATAGGTACCGAAGAGCAGCATCGCTTCCCATTGTGTTACGTGACACGTCTGCCATCACAGCAGAGCACACATTAATGTCTTGAAGGAGAGCTCAGTTCCTCAGAGCTCATCTATGCAGGGAACCCACATCAAGGCACAAAACTGCATGAATCAGAGTCTGGATCACACCTCTCAAAGGTGCCAACAAAGATGGCTTTGTACCAACTTCAAGCTCCTGCTCTTTGGATCCCCAGAAGCTGCTTTAATTGCTGCTGTCAGGTGGCTGATCTGCAGCTCACAATTACAGGCACTAAGGTAAAAGTTCAGGACATGGAGTGGCATTTATCAACTCCATGGTGCTTGTGCACAGGCAGGTTTCACTGAAGGGCTGTTGCATGACATGACAACATACACACAAAACAGCACACAGATTCTGTACCAAGGGGCTCACTGGACTGTTTGATACAAGATGAAGCAATTAAATTCAAGGAAAGGGAAAGTTTGGGTGGTGTAAGGGGCACAGCATCAGATTAGACAACTGTCTTGCCTCACAGTAACTTAATTTCACACAGGAAATAATGACTGTACATGTCACAGCCGTGTCACAAATCTTTGTTTTCTATTAAGTGGATAGCGGACATCAGCACAGCAGAAGGGACACCTGAGAGGAGAGCTAACGGTAAGAAAGAGCACAAAGGATACACAGCACAGGCAGTTGAATGGACCAAACAGCCAAAGCAGAGGGCAGGGAGGCACAACCAGGAAGTACTTAAGGATGTGCTACTGCAGAAACGGCTTGGTATGGCAGTAATGGGAGCATCAGCACCTAACACACCCATTGGGTTGCTCTCAAGGGCTACAGCAGCAGCCAAAGCCGATTTTGCCAGCAAACCAGCACAAAGGCCAAAAGTGTTTTAATTTGTCCTGCCACACAATACCCCACAAGACTCCAGTGAGAACCAAGATCCTGACAGAGACCTCAAAAAGTCTGTAAGCATGGGTTTGCATCGCAACAACGCCAAAAGGAAACAGAATTCCAAGTCCCGAATTTCTCCTCTTCAAAGGCAAGATTCCAACAGAAGAATCCAACTTCTCATTTGCTATTTAAAGCATTACTCAAGCCTCGTATAGTTTGGGGTTTTTTGACAAACATGACCACAGTGTCTTGTGGGGAGAGTCATTGTATGCTAACCATTAAAATGAAAAAGTCCTCTTTAGCCATCCCTTAAACTCTTATTGCAGCTTGAAATGTCCTCAACTTACATACTAACATGTACAGCAAGCCCATGAGACTTCATATGCACAGATCTGCACAACTGGCTCCAGAATCCACATAACCAGTTACACGCTCTTTAGATAAATGTCACAAGAGTGCTATATGTGGATAATTATTATTACCAATATACCAATGCAGTTATTTCCCTGTGCACACTGATCCTTCCAATAATTTATAGAATTATTTGTGGCATATAATGTTACTTCATTTTTACTTATGAGACTAAAAATGCTTTAGGTTGCCTTGGGGCAGTTAAAGAACATTTACTTAAAAGAACCACAAGAACAGTTTTTAGTTGCAACTTAGTGACTTTGAATGCTGCTGTAACAGACTACTGTGCATCCACAGGTGCAACAGAAGATGAGGTAGTTACTTTGCAAGCTTGCCATCAGCTACTATTGATTTTTATGCCAGCTTTTGAATTATGTTGAAAACCTTCAGTGTACATCAATTTATCATCCTACCAGAGGCATGCTCTTAAACAGGCTAGTTTAATAAACCCCTCTGGCACATGTACTCTTTTGAAAGGCAGCTCTGATATTTTCTTTTCTTTGCAGGAGTGAAAGGACAATGAAATTAGAAAAAAGTCTTTGTAATGAAAATTGCTCCATACAAGAGAATCCTTCCAATTACAAGCTATTAATCCAATAAAATATTTTATGGCTTCATATATATTACACTGTATATCAAACAATTACCCAGTGTGGACTACTTAGATGCAGCTGAATATGTTCCATTCAAGAAGCACACATTACTAAACCATATCCTAACCACAGCTTCTTTTCACTTTAAGAACCTTTGATCAGCCAAGCTATGTAATTACGCTGAAGTGTGGTTGGGTGTCTATTCGAGTGCAGGGCCATACAGCAATTTTTTTTTCTCTCTCTAGGGAAAAGTACATCAATTGCTTTCAGCTAAATGCACTCACATATTAATATTTTAGTACAATTTAATGTTTCTGCACCAACCCCAAAGGAACAGAGCATCAATTTGTGAACATAGTTTTCTTGGAGTTAAAAGCTACACTGGATAATGCAGGATGAAAGGGCTTGTCAATCTTTAGCTTTTTAGCAAGTCAGAGAAAGGTAGTCTGTAAATTCAGTCCCAGCTGCATACAAACAGCTCTCTAAAGTTTGCCACTATAAAGCTACTTTTTAACAATAGTGAATTATCAGAGGACATATTCCGAAAACCATTTCCTAAGCATGGCCAGTTTTCCCAACACTATTCCGATCTGCTAGCTACCCAACAGCCTCAACCATTTATACAATGAAAACTGCACTTGCTGGTCTGTTAATAAAACCCACAAACATACTGTACAAATAATTACATTCCTACAAAGAAGCTAGGAGAAATTAAGTAATATACCATGTGTCTGAATACAGAAACTTTAGTATCTCAGTATTCTCTTGTATGTGTAACAAATTAGGAAGTAATGAAGAACAATAAACAAGGAGTAGAACACTTTCACAGTGTGTACAATCAATACAACAGAGGTGACACTTCTCATGAAGCTAAAGGAATCAATTAGTTCATTCTGTTGTTAGTAATTTTCGGTAAGAGCCAGAGAACAAAAAGGAACAGAAATACTAAAATTAAATATACTTCCTTTCACTTTCCATACCCTTCCCCACAAGAGAATGAAAGCAAACAAAGCAGATCTGCTAACGTGAGCAAACAAACGATCACCAGGAAAGCAACATTGAAGAAGAGTTAGTATCCACTTACTCCACAATGAAACCAAGAGTCACTTACGCATTTTAGAGAGAACAAAACCAGGCTAGGTGAAGTATTTGATTGCTTTGCCACTGAATACAAAGAAATATGAAATACAGGAATAACATAAATAATGTGATACTGTCTTTCTCCCTCCCTGCTGCTCCCAAAGCTAGATGACTAAAGTGCAAAAAAGTCACACGCTGCAGTGAAAGGGGCTGTCTAGTAAAATACACACTTGGAAAGCATTCTGTCCTCTTGTACAAGAGGAAGAGCAACAGGAATTCAACTGTTCTGTAGAAGATCATTCTGCACCTTCATGTATCTCTCTGCCAAGAAATATTCCTTTTCCTGCTTCTAATTTCATCCCACTCCTGCATTTTCTACCTAGTATAACACCTTAAATTGTTCCTGTTCTTCCACTACCTTGACGCCTTTCAACTGAACCAGTATCTCACTCTTCAGCATCTCAACTGAAGCTGCACCTCTTTAACATGCTTCTTTTGCCCTCATTATTACTGTCCATTCCTGACAGTCATAAACCTGCCTCCCTTTTGAAGTTCCTGCAATCCATTACCATGCAGAAAGACACTCTGGTATGAAACCGAAGCATAAGCAGGTCAGCAAGTTTACTCCCGGCAATCATATGACAACTACACTGAATTCCCATCTGCCTCCCTCACCCGAGGTTTCTCAGCACATGTAATATCCAAAAGCATCTGCCTTCTGTGCAATCATATCACATTTCTAGTATCATCACCTACTCCAGTGTCAATTACTACTACATCACATATTTCCTAACTCCTGCCTTCCTGGGTTTTCCAGTTCAGTCTCTTGTCACCTGTTAGAACAGTATTTTGTGCCCAATGTTGAAAGTAACAGGACAACAGCAACTGAACACCTGAAAAAAGGACTTATGCCTGGCTGCACTTTCCCTGTGGGATGTGCCCTCTGTACTGTACCCTGCTCAAGAGGAAAACCTTGCAATTAAGTCTGAGATAGTGAAGGTGAGGCATTCTAGCCATAGTCCACCAACGGCTTAATCCTGGATGGACACCTGGAGTCCTACAATACTGGTCTGGCCACATCTTCCCTATTGCCAGCTAAGAAAAAAATCTACAAAGAAAGCTAAAGCAGTTGTAGAACTGGGTCCTGAAAGAACACAGACTTCAACAGAGGGAAATAAAATACATTTACAAAGAGTAAAGGGAACATTTAAACTCTGAAGAAATTAAATGAGAACGATGCCTTTTGGGCAGCAGCAGATCCTTCACAAGGTCAGAGAACAACAAAATAAACAGCCTAAAATAACACATACTTCTTGAAAAAAAAGCAACTCTCAGTGCCACTGTGGTTTTGTTTGTTTTCTTCATGGAGGAGTAAGAGAAGCTGAAAGCGAGATAATCCCAGTACAATCCCATCTTCCTTTAAAAGCTAATGGGAGAATAATTAGGACACAAGGGAAAACTTGGGACACCATGAGAACAATTTGGTACATAGGTGCCTAGTGTCATTGTAGACAATGTAGGAGTTCCCACCTGAAGTATAAATGCTGCTCCAGAAGGAAATCTCCAGGTACCACACAGTAACTACCAGCCCTGTGAATGTACTCTTTACTCCTCAGACAGCTAGAGGCATTAGACGCCTATTTGCAGGCATCCACTTGTCCCCTATATAACCCTTCCTCACAAATCTGTACCGCAAAGGTCATAGTTCAGAAACTAACAGAAGCTTGTAGCAATTTCTTTCCTTGTGTCACAACACTCAGAAGGTTTGGGTTTTTTTTAATATTGGACAAGTTACACAAGCTCATGAGAAAGACAGCATACTTACTTGTATGTGAGAAGTGTTACTAATAATGCCTTGAGTAAGGAAAGCTACGACTGAACTAATAAATTAAGCATTCATGTGCTATTTATAAGAGCTTCAAATAACTGAAAAACAATTTACCTTCTTTCTTCCTCTGCCCCCATTTGTTCTTGTTTTTCTTTCTTTTTCTGAACAAGATAAAAAGAACTGGGAAGATTTTTACTGTGAAAACTAACACCCCTGACTATTTGAAACTTCTTACCTAATAGTAGCAGTTACTCTGGGGTAGTAGGAGTCTTGATTTGTGCAGGGAATGTGGTATACTCTAACTGGATATACTTCACTAATATTTATTTGTAGGCACTCACAGGAAGGATATTTTGATCCAAACTAAACTAATCTGTACACCCCTACAAGGGTTTTTTTCTTTAACAGAGACTACGCACAGTGCTCAATCTGAGAAGTTAACTTCATATTTTTGCAGAACACCTGCTTATAAGAAATAGTGGAAAACAACCGGCTTCTTTAAGAAAAAGAAGCTCCTTAAATGGTTGTCCCTGATTAAAGAAAAATATTTTTTTTTAATTAGGAAGGTAACATTTCGTATCTTAATATACCCGCTTATACATAAAAATTTCCTTCCTTCCCTCTCATCAAAAAATACAAGTCAGCCTTCTCTTTCACAAGACAATGTTCAAAAAGGAGCTGCAATCACCTGAAATCAACAGGTTAAAAAAAGCTACTAACAGATGCAAAATTAATACATCAAACTTGCTAGGAACTGGAATAAAATTATACAAAACTACCAAAGATGTAATCAAAAAAATCCACCAAAAGCATAAATTCCAACACAGGCAAAAAAAAGCTCGAAGTTGAGAAACCCAAGCCTATTTTGGAAGCGTAGATGTGCTATGTAGAACTAATCCACAAACAAAGGTGAAATTTGTACCCCTTCACCGCATTCTTTCATTACTTACGCAAAACAAACTACAATTGTGTCTTGACTAGCAGATTGCTCCCATGTTAATACATCAGCAATTCAGGAAATCTGCTGTGGCTGCAGAGTTACCATGTCCTGTGACACACAGTCTGGGCTGCACTCAAAAACTGAAGCCAGTCACAGAATTACTGAAGGACCAGTGACAAAACTACCCTTTCCCTCACCAAATCTATAATCAAAGGCACAAGGGAAAAAACAAGCAGATCTTTCAGATTATTAACTTCTTACCCAATGATGAGCACACAAAAACACTCCACCATTCATACACAAAAAGCAGCAGTAGAAGCACCACCTCTCTTCCTGAGCTTGTAACTAACTCTTCTCTCTCTGCAGTCTCAAAAATGACCCAGTTCCACGGTCTTTTAAAAACAATGCATTCCAATCCTCCACTGAGACCGGGCAAGAGACGATTAATAGAAGAGTAAGAGCATATGCTAAGATACTTTCCCATCAGAAACTAACAGCTGCACAGGACAGCAAGTATGTCTCAAACTCCAGCGGTTTCTCATATCCCAAGACCCTTCACCTGCTTAAAACCCACATACCCAGGAAGGCATGCACCATGACTTTAGTAAGGCCTTTGACACCATCTCC
>NW_010185771.1:0-474 GCF_000695765.1 Mesitornis unicolor | reverse complement strand
GGGCAGAATCCCCCCTGATCTGGCCCTGCTGCACTTGATCCCACTGTCTGTGACACCAAAGATGTAATCAGCACTGGTCCCAGTACCGATCCCTGAGGAACACCACTTGTCACTGGTCTCCATTTGGACCGCAGCTCCAACCAGTTCCTTACCCAGTGATACCCCTTTCCTCAGGGCAGCTGGGTCCATCTAGATCAAGCCCTCATCATAGGAAACCAGGAGCCTCAGAGGCCCTTCAAGTCCCTCCTGCTCAAGCTCCCTGCTTTGATTTTGGCTTTAATCACCTGAAGGAGCATCAGTAACAAGATCCCGTGGAGTTGGGGCAGGAGAATATGGGACTGACCCGGTACCTCTGCTCCAGCTCCAGAGAAAGGCAGGGTCGTGGCTGGGCACCAAGCCACCCCACACCTCAAACAGAGAGGCTGTGGGGCCAGCACCCCTCGAACCACAGAATCGTTAAGGTTGGAAGAGACC
>NW_010185770.1:0-7604 GCF_000695765.1 Mesitornis unicolor | reverse complement strand
CTGCCTGCTTTTCTCTAGCTCATTTCAAGCACCGAGGTAGCAAAATTGGACAGATGCAGCCCTCCGAACACAAGCCAAGCTGCAGCAACGTGCATGCAGAGTTCAAGATGATTTCCCAGCACTAGGGGATTTTTAGGCTGGCAGTAAGCTAAGGAGGACCTAAAAGGCTTAACCTGGTTTTCCTCTATAGGGCTGCATTTTTTTTTTAGCTTCCAAAACAGATTGGCTGCATCCAGCCTGCTTCTGAGGTGCAGGCCCCCAGCTCCTGGCTTCCCCCAAGCTGTTTTTTGGGGCTGCCTGCAGAGAGAAGTAACTGGCTGCATCCAAACCCATGGCGCAGAGCATGCAAATAACCATGGGATCAATCTGTGCCCAGGCCTTGCTCTTATCTCTGGGTGTAAAGTGAGCTGTGGTGACTATCTCTGCTCTTTTGGGTGCATCCCTCCTCCTCTGAGCCATTCACAGTGCTCTGCCCTTGGTCCCCTGGGTGCTGACTGCAGGAAATGATGCTCTGAGGGTGCATCTGCTTTGTGAGACTACCATGTGCTTTACTTTTGTCACCCCCTATCCTGGATACAAAGAATTGTGCTGTCTGTGGGGTAGAAGACAGGCTGGATATTACTGAAACTCACCCCCTCCCGAGACAGGGCTTCTTCCAGACTGAAATAGGAAGCGCAGACCTCACCCTGAGCTTCCTCTAGGGTTTGGTGCTTCCTAGAGGTTTCTCCTTGCCGGAAATTTTGTTTCTGCACCCCTGGACTTGATCCAGCCAAATGCTTAGGCACACGCTTAGCTTCAAACCACCCTGCATTCTCACAGGTGCCTTCTTGGACAGGTCCCTGTACATGTGCAGAGAGTTATCAGATCTATGGCATATGCTGTGAGGACACATGAATGCTGGACATGAAGATTTGGAGTTCCTGAACATGAAAACCCCTGAGAGCTAACATCTTTCCTCATCCTCATCCTCTCTTCTCGACAGGGGATGGTCAGGTAATGCTTGAATTGCCAATAGTGCCTGTGAATACTTCATACTGGCTGAGATGGTCAAGCAAAATCTTGGTTGCCATTAACTTCAGGGACTCAAAAATTTGTCCACGTGTCAATGTTGTGCTCCAACACCCATTCTGCAGGGACTGGGACCACTCATTCATTTTGACAGGCCACCAAAAATGTCTGACCCATTTGGTCACACCCACCCAACACCACCAACACCATTGCTTGGACCCAAGCAATCTCCCAGGTTTGGATGTGCAAGAGCTCTGATAGAAATTCAGGTTGGTTTCCTGACTCTTCCACTGCTAGGAATTTAAATTCTGCAATCCATGCAGGGAATTGAAATGTATATTGATTAAGGGCTTTTAATGGATGCCTTGCAGAGCATATTAAAAATAATTTAAAACTTGCATTCCAGTATTAATGACTCTTGTCTCTGGCACTTTGCAGTGATTCAGTCTTGACTTTTAATTGAAACACTTTAGTTAAGACAAATTCCTTCAGCCAAAGAAGATGAAGTGCCCCTTCAGGGTGTGCATCACGGAGGGGCTTTCAACCTCAGGGTTCCCAAATTGCAAAGTGACTGCGGCACTCCTGGAGAAGAGCCTCTGTCCTTCAAGTGGGTGTGTGTGAGCTGTCCTCCGAGGAGCAATTTCTTTGGACTTCCCCTCCGGACACTGCTGATTTGAGCTCAGAGTGCTGCAGAACAAGTGTTCCGCTGCTCCAGTGCTCAAGGCAATCACATGGGGAAGATTAATAACGTCCCTCAGCAGCATCCATGTGCAGCACTCAGAAAACGATGGCACCACAGTGATGCTCCTATATATATGCACCTTTAGTCATGCTTTCTTTTGCCTCTACATCTGATCCCAGGTGGTTTGTTCCTAGCTATGAAGGTCAGGTCTGAAAGGGCTTGAAAACACCCCCTAGAGAGGATGCAGCATGTTGTAGAAGGAGCAGCATGAGTTGGCACCTTGGGGCTGCCACGATGAGTTCAGCCCAGCTTGGTGGAGACAGCAGCTTAGTTAATATTTGCTGTCTCCACGGTGGCCAGCATAGGAGACAGGAGCTTCTCTCCACCACGAATGGCTTTCCTATAGGTTTCACCAGAGCCACCAGAGACTTCACCAGGGACTGAGTTGTCCATCCAGGCCATTGCATGTGCAGTACTGCAGCGCTTCATATGTACATCCTGAGAGGAGACACAACCACCAGCACAGTTCAGGTGGTGAATAACCATTGTCCCATAGAAGGATATAAGAGAAAATATTTTTCCAGATACTGCATTCTTTTTTCCTTAAATATTCATTCTTGGTGACTTCCTTGTCCCACCCATCATGAAGAAAGCCCCTCATCTTGTCAACCCAAAAATCAATTTCTTGACAAAACCGGGGATCAGCCCATACCTTCACTGTCCTGCTTCTCACAGGGACTCCCCTGTGGTGATGAAAACCCATTGCTCCCTAAATGAAACCAACATGATCTAGCAGAGATGCTCCTTGTGGGGCAGCAGGGAACCCTTAAATTTGAAGATAAACTCCAAGTCTCTTTAGGCTGAATCTGCTAGAAATAAGGACTGGTTTAACTTCACATTCAAAGAGGGTTCATGCCTCCTTTCTCCCCAGGTGGTAAAACTACTGCTCCATATCTGATTGTGCTGGTGTGGCATTTTACAGGGCAGTTGAGCCAGGCTGTTTCCAAGACTTTCTGTTATTGATGATTTTACTTTGTGAGTCACACAGTAATGGGCTTGACTCCATGGTCACACACTTGGCTGATAACCATGGGGTTCATCAGACAGCAAAGCAAGTGTTTGCCCATGTGATGTCAAGGAGTTAAAAATCATGAGGTAAATCTCTAAGCCCCAAGCTGAGGGATCCTCCAGGCCCAATGTCTTCATAGTTGCCTAATTATCTCACATTTTTAGCCAACAGTAAGAACTATAAACTCCAAAGATAGGCAAGAGTGCATTCACATATGTCTTGACCCTCTTAAAGTGTGTGTGCAGTGCAGTAGTTTGGGTGTACAAAGAGGACCTCGCCAAAGACTGCCCAGACTTTCCAAATTGCGGTGCTTTGTGCACGTGGGTAGATCTGAATGTACCCCTCATGAAAGAGCTCATCAAATAACTAAAGACATCCTACCTCCTTCTTCTCCCCAGGCTCCAGTGCTGACAGATGACAACAGCATTACTGTGGAGCTTCATGCGGGCAGTACATTATGGTTGAAGATGGTGGTTATTTATAATAAACGGAGCACTCAGATGGAAAAGTTCAAGTTACTCCTCTAATCGTGGCCTGGGGTGTCTGTGTGCTTAGGGACACCCTCCCATTCACTGTTGTTCTGTACCACTGGTAGGTGGTACAGAAATGACCTGCAGGTGAAGGACCAGTTGGAGAATGCCATAGCTGAGCTGAAGAACAGCCACACACCACCACATGATGTTTCATTTACCGATTATGAGACTTTCTTTTTCAAAATCTGGTGAAATCTGGCTTCTTCAAAACTGGGACCTACACGCAGATCCACGTTTTGCTGAAGGACCTCACCTTCCTAATGGCCCATGTGAAAGTACTCAACCCAGACACTCCTCACCACGTAGGGCAATTCAGAAGCCAGAAGTGAATTGTAGCTTGAACTCGTCTTTAATTATCTGGAGTTTGTTCACACTAAATTCAAACAGTCGGAGTGAAATGTCCTACCGAGATAACCCATAATTCATGACTGTGTTGATTTCTCTCCTAGGCTACAGTGACATCAGTAAATAACAAAAGACTGGATCCTGTCAAAGAAATCAAGGGGGAGATATCAGAGGTATTGGGCAAATGCTCTCCAAGGGACATGATAACTATAGCAGCCTGCCATCACCCTGCAAGAAAAACAGAGTGAAAGCACATGAGATATAATTCATCAAAAATGGGAGTTTAATGCAGATTTGCGTTTATATTTTGTAGCATCTGGAGTTTCCAGTGAGTGTGACCACATCCTCCTTGAGTTCAGTAAGCCTTTAAAAGTGAACCACAAAGGAAACATAGAACCGATTTATTTTGGAAGGAAGAAAAGCTTTTGTTTGCTATTATTTTACAGAATGCTGTTCTGACACAACCCTGCTCCTTCTGGGACCTGTGCTACATAAGCAAATCCTTGGTGTCCCAAAGGACGTACCCCAGTCTCCTGTCTTTAAGACATATTTCACTGTCCTGTTTTTAAGAGAAGGTAACAATATTTTCCTTACCCACCAGACCAGAGAGGAAAAATTAAATGCTTGTGTCATTGTGCTGCTAAAGCATCCAAATAGCGTGGTGGAGTAAGGAAACCGGATCTCACCTGCTTTTTTCTCTTCAAGCTAGTGACAGACCACGTCAGGGCATCTTCTTTGATTTTCCATCTCTCAGCCTCAAACAGCACCTGTCAGCAGCCCATCTGTTGGAGAGAAAACCCATTTGGCTCCGCTCTGCAGTTATTTAAGGAAAGGGATGCAAATGCTTGCATCATTCAGGAGTCCCATAGGAAACCATCAGGTTTTTATTCTTAACTCACACCACAGACAGGTGAGTCACTGAGACCAAACCCAAGCATTGCCTGGTGGTGCAAAGCTGGTGGGTTGTAATGTGTTCCCATGATCCCATGGCCATGCTATTTTGCCAAATCCAGAGCATGTGCTGCAGTGTTGATGGTGATGGGCAGTCTGTCCATCCCACCAGTGTTCATGGTGATGGGCAGTCTGTCCATCCCACCAGTGTTGATGGTGATGGGCAGTCTGTCCATCCCACCAATGTTCATGGTGACAGGCAGTCTGTCCATCCCACCAGCCATCACAGCCAGCATGGCCACGTTCCCTGGCACACCAGAACCTGTGGGTGCTTTCAGATGGTGGAGAGGTTTGTGGAGGGCATTGCTTTGAGGATAGGCTGATGCTTCTGAGTCACTACCTTAGCAAAAGCCTTGGTACAGGCTGCCCAGGGAGGTGGTTGAGTCCTCATCCCTGGAGGTGTTTAAAAGATAAGTAGCTGTGGTGCTTAGGGACATGGTCTTAGTATTAGTGGTGGTCTTAGTAGGGCTGGGTCAATGGTTTGACTCGATGATCTTAAAGGTCTTTTCTAACCAAAACCATTCTATGATTACAAGATAAAAAGCAAGGAGACAGGATGCTATTGCGTTGCCAGGGCATGGCATGGCACGATTTCCACAGTTCCACTTCCCAGATGCCATCTTCAGCAGTGCTATATAGGAACAGTGACCCCAGAAGTGGCCTTTCCCCAGGAGACAGTGATGGAGATAAACACTGAGTCCTTGTGCTGGGAACGGCTGTCATGAACAGCAGATGGTGCAAGAGGAAGCCTAGCTGGCAGGATCAGCCAGTGTTTTTCCTAGATGATGGTGAATGAAAGCCAGCAAGCTGCTGGCTCCTGCCTTGCATGGTGTCCAGTCCAGGAGACCAGAGAGAACTGGTGGCAGAGGGCTGGTCTGTGAATGTGGGAAGATCTCTGGAGGAGGGAGAGCCTTGAAAGCAGGAAACTGAAGCTTGGGAAGACGTGATGAACTCACTCTAGACTGGGTGGAGCAGAAAACCAAACCATGAATCAGCTACTGAGCACTGAAATCAGGCTGGTCCTGGTCATCTGGAGTTGGCTGCTGCTGACTCGCCTCATTGCCAGTCAGTTCAACACAAGCTGGACAGGATACGCCTGGCAAAGAGCCTGCTGAAGTTGATTAAATCATCATGCTGTTGCTGCCCCTGAAACCCTTCCTGTAGCCCTTTCTGGAGTGGCTTGCACTGGCACCCTTGGGCATCTCCCAGATGTCTTCTCATTCCTCGTGGGTAGCTGAAGGACACCAATGGAGCATGCACTTGGTTAGCGTAAAGGAAGACGGACCATTATATTGATCGTTGCTTCTGTACTGTCATCGGTTTTGTTTTGCCCTGCAGGATGTAAGAGCAAGAAGAACTGGAGGAATGAACCTCAGCTGAGGAGAACCAAAACCACCACGGGCTTCTGTGTCTCTCTCACAGGTCCGTGGGAACCAGGAAGGATGAATCACGATGCATGACAATCCACTTGCTTGTGGGACTGTGGGATACCCAATGGTCCTGAATAAAGTGATCTTCCAGGGAATCCCTGGCCGATTTTTGGAGCAATACATCTAGCCTAATACAGGGCTCAGGAGACCATTCTGTGGTAGGGACAGGGCACCCCACTGGTGCCAGGATATCTCCCAGTGTCCTTGGCCTTCAGATAAATTGGCCATGACTATAAGCTTCCCCAGGTCTCTAGTTCTACCCTGGAGGGTGTGGGTAGAGTTGGAGCAGCAGCCCTATGTTCCTGACCAGCACCAGTGACCAGTGCAGAGGTGGCTGGGAGGGACAGCTGGGATTTGCCATGCAAGTCAGGTAGCTTTGCCCAGCTCCTAAGGAGAACATAAATGAACAAGAGCTCCCTGAAGGTCCTGTCCTATTGCTCCACAGGGGTTGGCCTGAGCCTCTCATTCAGACTTACCAGCTCTACCTCATTGGTCCTTGTGTAGGTCAGTTGAGTTGCTCAAGAGTCCAAGCATGTGGGATGCTCTTCCTGTGAGTTTCATAGGAAGGAGCACAGGCAAGAGCAGTCCTGTCTTGAATACAAGCAGAGAGCTTTATTGTGGCTGGTGGTTACAAAAAGTGGGGGAAATATGGCAGGTCAGGAAAGAGTGGGTGAATATCTGGCAAAAAACGGGCAAACCCAAGCCACTTTGCAGAGAATTAAAGAGTTATCTAGAAATTTGGACTAGAGAGCAGAAAGATAGGTGGAGGGCTTGGGAGAGATGAGTCTGGACTAGCTGCAGGGTGTCCCAGCAGGGAGGTTGGCAAAGCAGCAGAGAGATCTTGTGGTTGAAAATCTTTCAAACATTACAAAATCTCTAGAAACAATAAAACAGAGTTACTTTATATCGGGTTAAAGATCTGGTTCCTGTGGCCCTATTGTTCAGACCTGGCCCTAAAACTCAAATTACTGCGCTGTTTGCTGAGATGCTTTGAAAATCTCACATATATTCTATAGCATAATTGGTCTAAAATAAGTTTTCCTCATTCTCTGGTGCCTGCATCAGAGTCAGACCTCGTGGGTTTTGCAACCTGCCTGTTTACGCTGCTTCAAGCAAGATCAGAGTCAGGCCCCTGGATGTGGCGGTGCCTTTCGCCGCATTCTTCCTTTAGTCTTTTCTTCTGTCTTTTCCTCCCCATCCCTGACAGGGGAAGCACTGTTCTTTCCGTGCTCCTTGTTTCTGTTTGAAGCAGTCATAGAAAAAGTGACAATTAGGAAATAAAGGACCTACAGTATCTGCTTTGGCAGGGACTGCACATCCCACTGCGGAGCAGTGCTGAGTCAAACCAGCGTCTGCCTGCCTGGGTCAGAAGGAGATACTGCTGCCTTATAAACTTGGATTTGGGAGATAATGCTGCCCTATAGTCTTGGATTTAGGAGATACTGCTGCGTTATAGTCTTGGATCTGCCCAAGACAGCATGGTGCAACACCACACTGCACAAGAAGTAATAATCTAATGTTAAAATCGAGCAATACACATTTATAGTAGTCCTGCGAGGAGCAGGGAGTTGGACTCAATGATCCTT
>NW_010185769.1:0-866 GCF_000695765.1 Mesitornis unicolor | reverse complement strand
TCAGTTGTGCACTGGGCTTAAACCATGACATAAGGTGACAGTCAGACTGGGCTGGTTGGCACATCGGTTTGAAGGGACACCAGCCCTGGGTGTCTTCTGGGGCTCACTCCATGCCAGTTGATAATCCATGTCATTTAGGAGAGATTTTGCTCCTTGCTGCTCTTCATTTGTGCCTGATGCTCTGGGACAGAACCAAACCCCACCAACATCAGGAGAGCTTTTTCATTGACTTCAGCAGGCTTCATCCTCCCAGAGAGAGGATGTGACACAGCCTCTGTGTAACGCTTTATTCCTGGTGACAAGTGCACATTCCCTGGTGACCTTTCACATTGCTGAACGGAGGGAACAGGATGCCGGTCCCCTCCCAGGCATCCTGAGAGCAGGGCTATCAGAGTCTGGGAGCTCACATGCCGTTAGGAGAAATCCTCGCAGTACCCAAAGGACTCGAGCGCTGGTTCAAAAGGTTTCGAAGTGCTGTCATCTCCTGTCTGGGGCTGCCGCGCTGAAGGGACATCCTGCCAAGATGGTAACGGGCTGAAGCAGGCTGAATTTGAAGTGGTCGTGGTTTGAAATGATCTTCCAGGTTTGTCAGCCCCATCAGAATTTACCTCATGTAAGGGCAGCTGGGAGCTGGGGGAGCTTCGGGTTGGGCAACCAGCAGCCAAGGATGGGTGTCCTTGCAGGTGACCTGGCTGGGCCCCATGCTTTCTCCAGCAAGGTGGTGCTCCAGTTAATGTGCAGCAAGGGAGAAAGTGAGGGAACAAGGACATCAGCTGCAGCGTTGAGTTTGCCACAGTGTATGCTGAGGTCCCTCTGATGGCAGCATAGTAGGGATCCTCAGTATGTTTGCAGATGACACTAAGTTG
>NW_010185768.1:0-1643 GCF_000695765.1 Mesitornis unicolor | reverse complement strand
GGTTGTGGGGTGGTTGGTGCGGCGGTGCGTACCGAGGTGAAGACCTCCGTGGTCTGCTGGATGGTAGCGATCTTGGTCCAGCCCCACTTCTTGAAGAGTTGGACCCGCGTGGGGTTGTGCAGTGTGGCCGAGGGGTGGGTGCGGAAGAAGGTGGGGAAGCGCTGGCGGTTGGAGAGGGCGGGGGAGCTGGAGCCGTAGGAGAGCTGTAACAGGGGGACGGGTGTCAGCAACACCGTGACGGCCGCCTGTAGCCCCAGCATAGCCCTCCACTGCTGTAGCACCCAGAACAGGTGGCTCTAGGGGTGCTGGTGGTGGGACTTGTAGTGGGTGTGGGTACAACCGGAGGACACTGGCAACAGTTGGATGTGCCACAACACTGGTACATGTTGAAACAGCTGTGTGCCCGGTGACAACAGTTGAGGCACAGGTACAGAAGTGGTAACAGCTGTGGTGTGAGCGATAACTGGAGAGCAACAACCACACGTGGAGCAACAACTTGAAAGCAACAACTCCATGTGTAGCAGCAACTACCTGTGTAGCAACAACCTGAAAGCAACAGCCATCCAGCAGCTGCACACTGAGCAACAACCACACACAGAGCAACTACTGCACAGGTACCAACAACTTGAAAGCAACAACTCCATGTGTATCAACAACCACATGTGTAGCAACAACTGGAAAGCAACAGCCGTCCAACAGCTGCACACAGAGCAACAACTGCCCAGGTAGCAACAACCTGAGAGCAGCAACCACACATGGAGCAACAACTGGAGAGCAACAACTGAATATGAAGCAACAACCACCCACATGGCAACAGTCACACACATAGCAGCAACCCAAAAGCAACAGTCACACAGGTAGCAACACCCTGAAAACAACACCTGGACTGCTAGAAACAGTTTGCCCACGTGGTGTGATCTGTAGATGCCCATGGCCACAGCAGGACACAGCCACACCGGCACCAACAGCCGCACCCCCAGCAACAACCGCAGCTCCAACCCCCCACCCCCCTATTTTACCACACACCCCGCTCTATGCCAACCCCAAAACCACCCCACGGATACAGAGACACAACCCAACACCAACCCCACCGTCCTGCTACACCCCCAACAGCCACCACCTCTCCAAGAACACCCACACCACCGCCCCCAAACTGGGTCTGAGCAATGAGGAGGGGTCTCCCTGCTGATGTCACCCCCCAAGGACCCCCCAGTCTCCTCGGGGACACCCACAGCGATGGTTCCTCACCACAATGAGGTTCCACATCCGTGCGGCCGCGGCCACCAGCGTGGAGACGCTGCTGCAGCCAGGCATGAGGATGATCTTGATGGGGTCATTGTAGAGGAGCTCATAGAGGTACTTGGTGGCCTGGCCAGGGTCACACTGTGAGGGGGGGGACACAACACCAAAAAGGGGTTGGGGACAAGGTGGGGGTGACTGCGTGGACCCCCATCCCAGTTACTCCCAGTACAACGCCCCAGTTGCCCCCCAAAAGCCCTTGAGGAGGAGCCCGTAGTTGGGCCCAGTGGCTTGGGGAGGACACAGGGATGGGGATGACAGGGATGGGGACGCAGGGAGGGGGATGGGGACATGGTGGGTGGTCCTCCATTCCCAGCTCTTTCCTGGAGGGGGTCTATGAATAA
>NW_010185767.1:0-1251 GCF_000695765.1 Mesitornis unicolor | reverse complement strand
ATTTAGTTTTTAGTTCTAATTTAATTTTAATTTTAATTTTAATTCACTATTTAATATTTGCTTTTTTCAATTTAATCAATTTAATATTAAATTTGATATTTAATTAAAATTAGAAATGAAATTACAATTTCTAGTTAATTTTTTTGTTTGATATTGAATTCTTAATTGAATTTTTTATTCCCTTCCAGCGTTTCCTCTCACGCTACGGAAATTCCTCGCCCTACTGGATCGGTCTGCGAAGGGAAGGCTCCAGACCTTGGATATGGTCCAACGGGACCTTCTTCAACCACCAGTACGTCCCAGTTGCTGGACTGGTTTAACTGGGCGAGCAGCTTAAACACCACGTGAGCTGCTCACTCCCCTTCCTTCCCAGTAGGGAAAAAATTGGGGGAGGAAAAATAAAACAGATGGTGGCAACTGAAAATATTCCCTCCTGTGCGGAGCAGGAGGTGGTTCTTGCTTAATTTTAATTTAAAATTCTAATTTTAATTTAAAATTTCATTTTGATTTTAATTTTAGTTGTGGTTTTAGTTTTAGGTTTTATTTTAATGTAAAATTTTGTTTAAATCTTAAAAGTTGGTTTTAGTTTTAATTTTAGTTTTAATTTTAATCTTGAAATTTAATTTTAGTTTTAGTTTTAATTTAAAATCTGATTTTATTTGGCGCAGGTTCAACGTGCGAGGCGAGGCCGAATGCGCCTACGTCGACCGTGATGGGGTCAGCAGCGACCGCTGCTCCCAGCTGAAATATTCGGTCTGCAGCCGCCCCCAGAAACCCCCCAGCGGGGCGCAGAAAGACTCCGAATTCCTCAATTTCACCTGAAATTTCGGCCTTGGTGGAGGAGATCGACCACAAGCTGCTATTGACCCTGCGCAACCTGAGAGTGAGCGTCCCAATGCTGGGTTTTTATGTTTACTTTGATTTTTGATCTTTTAAATTGTTCTTCGGTTTATTCTTTTTCTTTTTTAATGTGAAATTTTTAAATTTTAAGTCTTAGAATTTATTTTTAGATAAACTTTAGTTTCATTTTTGTTTAGTTTGAGATTCATTTTTGTTTACTTTTAGATTTATTTTTTATTTTATTTTCAGACTTATTTGTATTTTTAGTTTGTTTTTAGTTTAGATTTATTTTTATTTCCGTTTCTTTTTATTTTTTGTTTTTTTTTTTTAATTTTTTGTTTTTAAATTTCACTTTCGTTCATTATTTTTATTCGATTTTATTTTTAAATTTTTATTATTTGATTTGATTTT
>NW_010185766.1:49694-70815 GCF_000695765.1 Mesitornis unicolor | reverse complement strand
TATATATTTTTATATATATAAAGGATACCAGATAAAGGGCAATATGGAGATTTCCCGGGTACTACAGGTTAAGCACTTCAGAAAATCTACCCACATTTATTCACGCACCTATATGGGAACCGTGGTCCTTGATTCCAACCAGGTTGTTATTTAGACAGTGATAGTGCTCTAGCTCCTTAAAAGTATTGACATATTAGCTCTGCATAACAAATTCATCATGTAGGCTAGTGTTATTGCCTTAGAAAGTAATCATATGCTTAAGATTACTAACAAAGACCCATGAAATTCTGATGTTTGCAGATGAAACAAGGCTGGCATGTTAAGCTGCCTATGTACCTCTTGAATAACTCTGCTTAAAGTACATTCTTGTGCAGAGTGTTTTTCAGTTCTTGTTATGAAATTCCATTCCTAATAACATCTGAAAAAAACTGAACACTTTACTAGGCTTATAGAATATTTTTCCACTAAAAAGCAATAAAAAGAATTCCTGTTCCTGAGGATCTGAAAAATACTTTGGTTTCAAAACATCAGGAACACTTACCTGTTTTGATACACAGAGCCATTTAAATGAGAGGCAGAGCTTGTTACACAAATATCTGAGCTTTGTACCAAACTAACTGTGCAACAAATACAACAGCCCTTAAATTTATTCAAACAATATCTGGTAGAACAGTTTATTCACTTTTCAAGAAGAATACGAGCACTGAAATAAAAAAAAATGTGATACTGTTGTAACTCTGGCAAGGACAGGAGAATCAGCAGCTTTACAAACCTTCGTAATTATTTAGCATGAGCAGATTTTGCACCACTGTGGACAACTTTGGTTGTTGCTGGACCCTCTGAAATGCTAGAGTAGGGATTTTTGAGATTCTCAGGCACATTCTAAGGGTTCTAAATTATCCATTACTGAAATAAATGGAAATATTTAGATTTCTGTCTGGTGCAGCACCGGTAACGCTCACACGCTGTGCTCCTCTTATCCCCCATGGGACAGGACCCTCTGTTCCCTTTTCTCCAAGCAGTAATTGTCTGTGGGTGAAACTAAAGGTGCAATTGCTTTCCTGATCATCCTGTGACAAGACTTTTTCTCCTCTGTTGATTTTTTGCCAGCTATCCAGGAAAAGGATGTGTTGTCTGAACACAGTAAGCCAGGCTGACACCTGGGACCTGTTAATCCTGGAACACAAAAAAAAAATCCCAAACCTGCTCACAGTTAAGATCAATGAGGAAATAGAGAGTAGGCACTGAGAGAGCCTGGCAGCATCATACCTTCTGCATGGCTAATTTCAGTTTGCATTCCCAAATGCCAAACCCTAAGGTATGGTCCTCTCATCTGGGCTGATTCAAATCCCTAGTGAAATGGTAGCATATGGATACATCTTCTCCACAGAGTTTATCTAGTGATGTAACTGTTATCTTTTTTTTATCCCAAAGCCTGATGCAGCATCCTGCACATGAGAGTCACACGAGACACTGTGCTGTGTTTCATGGAATGCTTGGTTTCTATACATACAAAAATTTAACATATCCTTCATAGTAGACCAAAACCCACTAGTGAACAGTAGTGTCTTTTGTCACTTTCTGCAGGTTTGGAAGTTATTAACCCCACACAAACTTTTCCTCGTCCTTTCAGTATGTGATATTGTCAGGCAACCTCAGTGGCTGCAGAGGATCTCTCTGGAAAAGCCAGAGCAGAGATGAGTCCCAGATAAAACCGTAGTGCCATCAGTGCTGCCTGTTATTCCTGAAAGCCGTCAAAAGAGGTGGTTGTGGAGGATATCCTGGAGGCACAAAGCGATACTGAGGGAAATGAAATTGTAAAGGTAGGAAAATTTTAAGTAACTGATTTGTAGAAATCATGGAGATGGGGACACTACTGAACACCTGGGCTGAGGTGTTACTGCTAGCTCAGTAAGAACAACTTCATTATTTTTGAGTGAATGCTTGTGGCACATCTGTAAGGTGTAGAAGTTTTATTATCTTGTCCTTTACTAGGAACTGAAGAGAGAGAAAGACCACAATCTGCCCCAAGATATTTTAAATATGACACTCAAAAAAAAATAATGCATTATTGCTACAACCTACTGCTAAGCAAAAGTCTCCAAAACAGTGAAGTTCTCTAGATGGAGTTCACATGGAAGCAGTATTTCCCTTCAGTACTCAACTATGCCCCCCTTACCTAGAGAAGCACTGAGGTCTGATGCAGAGGCTGGTCAGAGTGTAACTGGCCAAAATGACGTATTTCACCTCAAGAAAGTTTTGAGTCAAGAATTCCTAGCTCATGATCACTTTTTTCATCCTCTGTTAAAACCACTGATAAAAGAGGAAGCAGAGGTATTCTTCCAGAAGAAAATGCTAATGTGTGACACTTCTATCAAACTTATATATAAGTTGCTTGATTTCATGGTTAATTTACCAATCTTGAAATGAGTATGAGATTGGGAATATTTTAAGGAAGCATGCAAGTATCAATCAGAAGAGTTACTCAGAGCCATAAAGAAGCATCTTGGAAATCACTTATCAGTGAATTTAATAGCTTATTTGTGGTATAGAAAGTAAAGACAGTGAACTAGCAAAGCATCAGACCTGTGGGACTTCAGAAGGGGATTTTGGCTGAGGATGAACTATTGCCAAACATTGCAACACAGCCGCAGCCAGGTGTCTTAAAAAATGGGTCATCATAGGTTTGAGGAACTTGCAAGTAATGAGAGAGATGGAGCCAAATTCTTTCAATATCTGAGACTATTTAAAAATCAAAGCAAGACCCTTCAGCAGTCTGAATCTCTCATAGTCTCATTGGCATGGAGCTGAGCCCTCAGGCACCAGGACAGTGGAGTGAGGTCTGCGCTCAACTGAAAGCTGCTATTTAAGAAATAAGGTATCAGAGATGGAGCTGAGAAGGAAGAACCACTTAGACTGTCTTTTCAGCAGAGGACAATGCTGGTATCTGAGAAAGGGGGAATCAAAAGCAAGAGTGTATCAGAAATAGCTTACACCTGCAGATAAAGGTGGTTTTTGACCTGACTCCACATACTATAGAAAATGTGACTTTCAACCTGTGTTGAGGAGCCCCCAGATCTAAATTAATCATCTGGCTAGAAACAGGGTTGAGTTGCACTCATAGTCAATATGCTTTGCCTTGGAACACCAGAGATAAATTCAGTGAGCTGAGCTAGCGGATTTTTTCCTATCTCAAAGTAGTATGATCTTCAAGACATAGGATATCTTCTTCATTGACAAGGCTGCCATTACTTCCTAACACGTTAAAGTATTCTCTCTAATCTGAAGTAAAATGTATTTTCTGTTACTTATCTTTAGATGGCAGTAAGGTAAAAACATGGAATAGAATGTTAAGAGAAATCTCTAATTCATTTTTAGAGACCTTTTTCTCCACTACTTTGCTGGCTATAACATAGAAAGAGACTTCATAAACCACTTGCATATTCAGCAGATATCCAAAAAGCAGTTATTAGAATTTGCTTCACTCAGATCACATTCAGATACAAACCTATTGAATGCCAGCAATATCAGTACAATGACTGGATATTCTATTAGGTATGCAGTACTTGATCCAAGAATCCCTGAGGACACAGTTACGATTCACAGGTAGAGACAGACTCATGTATTCCTGTCAACAAGTACACTAAAAAGAAAAAAGCCACAAGAAACAATAAATTCACTGAAAAATCAAACATCTGAATCAAGATTAAAAGAGAGTTTCAAGTAGTTATTGACACAGATGTTTATAGGTTTTTTGTTTTCATTTACACTTTTCATGTATGCATCTCTTCCAAAGTCTTTCCTGAAGCTAAAATGTAATGATGCTTGTTGTCTCTAATCAGCTTTCTACTGGAAAAAACCTCAGTAGGATAAAAACATACTCAAAATTTTTATCAAGGAATATAATTAGCTAAGTAATGCAACAGTGTCATGTAGTGTGCTAAGACAAGTATTATGTAGCCAATAAAGGTCTATCTTATACCATTAATATTTACAGTTGGAAGCACGAGATGGCTGCAATCGAAGTGCTGCACCCAGCAAAGGCTAGCTGTTGACTTGATACCTTGTTGTCTGACAGTGTGAAACAGTCAAATAGCTACTTACTTCATCACCACTTGACAGCATAATATTAATGCTAGGTAGCAACACATGGCTGTTTTGCAGGAGCTTAGCATCAAATAGGGAGGAGAATTTCATGGAACAATTTTGAGATTGTAGGCTTAGCTTATTAGCAGAGAAGTAGGGATGGAAAGTATCTGGCAATTACAAAATAAAACAAGAATCATAACTGTCTCTGCTATACCGTACACCACTGAGCCACCTATTATGCACTATTGGACAGAGCATTTTCTTATACCCCTAGGAAATGGAAAAAGGCAATACTGACAGTTTCAGCCCCGGGTTGCACAGATTCTTAAGGAGAACCAGGGCCTGGGGGAGATAGAGGACCCTGCTTTACATCCTCACAGTCAGAGACCAGAGCCCACAGAGGGTGGCTGTATCTGTATGTGATGCTGTTCTTTGGGGGTACTTAGTGCTGTTCTCAAAGATCTGACTACAGAAATAAAAAAACATCTACCACTAGCACCACTAATAAAGGAAGAGATCTTTAACCTCAGCTGTTGCATGCTGGAAAAGGGAGTTTTGAGCAACCAGTTCTGTGTCTACAATTCATACTGTCTGTGCAGCTCCACTAAAGCAAACAGAAATTGATAATGCAGAAGAACACAGTCAAATCATGCCTAGTGGAAACAATACACATAGATACATATTCATGAGGAGAAACAATGTTCAGGTATTCACTTAAATGGGCTTTGTGCTTCCAGGTTGTGAATACTTCAGCAAAATTCCTCATGTTTTCTCCTAGTACAGAAAAGATTGGAATCTAGAAAATGAGGGAGAGAGAATGTGCAAAATTCAGAAAATTAAAAAAGTCTGCATTAGAAATGGTTTAGTTTCACTCTTGGCATAGCTGTTGACAGCTTATGTTACCATTTCCTGCCCTGCTCTCTTATCCAAATGCTGTCATTACCATCAGTCCCAACTTGAATGGTATGACATCATCGTTCACAAGCTGGTCTGCTCAACACCTGTGCAATCAATGAAGAAAGCAGTTCTGAAATTCACTCTTTCTCATAATTCTATTTCACTCCGTCTACTGAATTGCTCTTCACCTCTTTCTTGGGAACTGTCCTGCCCTCATCTTCAGAGCTGTAGCATCTTTTCCTATTCTTCACCTGCTTTTGGGTTTAACCTGCTGACCCCCTCCCACCCACTTCACTCTCCCACGACAACAGGAACAGACTTCCTCAAAAGGCCACTACTGTGTGTTCTTTCAAATCCCTCTTCAGGAGTCATTTCTACCGTGGCAACTATAGGGATGCAGTAGACTCAGCCTGGCTATATGAAGGGCAATGACAGAAAGTAACCGTTTTCAGCAATAGTCTTTTGGTTTTAAATATCATCCATCCCTTCCTGCAAGATGTTTGCCTGATAAGGCTTTTTTCCAGCACCAAGATTTATTCATATAGAATTTGCTGTCTCAAAGCCGTAATGCAGTTATCCCCTTTGGAGAAACACCACCTGATACACTGCACTGTTATCCATGTACAAAAATAATTCTATATGATATCCCAAAGCATTTCCCAAACTGGAAAGGGATGTTACACCCCAGAGACTGACACTTTTACTAAAACATTTGTCTAGTCTGTGATTTAGCAGCTATGGGACAAACTCCTCCTTGGCATGATTTGCCTGGATTTGCACCAGCTATAGATTTTCCCTCTTTATCATTTCACATTGCAGCAGATGGTGAAGTTCCTACACCAGAGGCTGTTGATAGAATTTTAAAAGGCATCTCATAACAACACATTGGAGCTGCACATTTTATCTGTGCTGCACCACCAAGATGATCTTAAAAAGAACTGGAGCACACTTACACAATCAGCACTGGCAGTTGCTGCAGAAATGCTATCAGTCTTCTCAAAGCCCACAGCTTAATGAGAGCTTACATCCCAAACTGCCAGCCAAATCACTTCTCTGTGTACAACCAACACTCTGCTGTTTGAGCAAAAAGGCATTTCATACCTTGTACTGTGAGATACTGATCCAGCAAAATATCCGATGGAGATTTTAAGCGGCTACTTATGTAATTCTTGCTTTTTTGGGTCCATGGCTGCGCTCACGTAAAGTACAGTAGCCAAAAACAGAAATATTATTTCTTCTGCCTAAGACAGACCATCTCAGGACTACGAAATAACACTCTTTTCATGTCTGGACCACTTCCATTATCAGACTTCAATACTATAAGTAGTTAAAGAAATTATAGTTACTGTATGTATCCTGTTTTTTAAAGATTAATTCCTAAAAGTGATCTTCCATGTTTCAAAAGCTACTCAGCCAAAAGGCTAATATTGCAGGCTGAACATTACTGCAAGTACCAGCATTGGTACTAGCACTACTTGCTAGTAGGGGACGAGGAGGTCTGTCTATGCCGATCTAACTGGATGATCAAAACTAATGTGAGTTTTTTAACCTTTTTTAACCAAAGGCTGCTTTATCATTTAGTTGCAACAATTTAGAGAGCTCCATCTCCAATCTGCAATTTCTTGTTTCACTATAATTAGAACAAACTTCCGCGTTAACTTCTGTAGTGTCACAACAGTGTGACTTCACATGTCAGGACAGAGGCTGTCAGAATTTCTTAATGAGGCACTTTCCTTGCAAGGCCAGCTAAATCCTAGACTTCAATCATATCCAACTTCTTAATTTCTTCACAGAACACCAGAGATGTAATTCTTCCTTGATAGCAAAGATTATATTTTTCTGATCTATAACTGGTCAAGCCAGGTGATCAATTTATTATTATAGCTGCTACCACTAATTCTCTTTACATTTGTGCTTTGATTTCAAGAACTGTCAGGCAACTAGAAGTTAAATTTTTCCAGGAAGGAATTAATTCCAACTCTCACATTTCAACTAAGATGAACTATTTAAACTACATCTTATAAACAAATGTATACTAGATAGAAGTGGTAGTGAATCTAATTTCTTCAGAGATATTTTAAGAAAATATTCAGACAATAATGCCCACCAAAAATAGAGAAATTAAAAAAAAAAGATTACTTACAAACTTCACCTCTTCTTCAAGGTGAGCTGCCTATATATACATATTATACTGAGGATCTTCTGAACTCACTGGAAGTGATCACGTAAGTTTTGTCTTCAGCAATGTCCATAGAGGTACCTAAAGGACTCAGAGTCCCATTCAGGCCCTCCAGCAATGGGATTGTCTTTTTCTGCATGCATCAGGAAAACAACTCAGAGGCTGATGGTAGAAAGAGCAACAGCAATGATGAAACTTCAAGACTATCTAAAACTCTCTATGTAGTATAGATAGGTTTTCAGAGGACTGCAGAGATAGGTGAGAGGGAACAGGATAGCCAGTATAAGCATAAAGATGATAAAGCAGTTACAGCATATAGGTGATGTGTATAGATTTTTAAAAATAGTTTGCCATTTCCAGTGCCCTGTGCAGTGTTTGGCTCAGCTGGACACGAATCTTCTCGCTTAAATGAGTCCAAAATGGATTACTGGTTCAAATCAGCAGCCCAACAACTAGGTCAGCACAGGTCTTGTGACCTGGTGGCTGGTGTTCAGCACAAGTAGAACGGCTACTTTCTACAGAGGGTGTGAGGGAGAGCAATAGGTGTTTGCTTGTGAGGGTAAAAAAAAAAAAAAAGAAAGAAACAAAAAACAAAATCAAAACCCAAAACACCCCCAAAAAAGGGACTTCATGTGCTGCACATTTAAGGTACTTCTATTGGAACAAAGTCAATCTATAGATTTATGGCCACTTTACTGCTCTTGAAAATAAACTGTAGTCCCACAAGCTGGGGTTATCAACGCATCTCACTACAATAATTTGGTATGACTGACTGGATTTCTTCTGGAACTACTGGAACTCTTGTTTCAATTCAGCCTTTAACAGAATAATTTTCTGATAAAATAGTTGCAAATTCTCAATGAAACAAATTCACCATATCTATAGGCCTTTTAATCAAGTTAATGGCTTTTCTTCAGCTGCTCAGTATTATCCCTATATGTCCTCAAAGTAATTCTGGCATGGATTAGGACCACTCAAGCCAATTGTTCCTCATTACTTTAGCAAATGGTTTTCATTTAAGGGCAGTAAATCTGGATGGCACAGATCAGATGTTCTTACCATGAATGAAATGATAACCTTGTTAGTGATGTCAAGACTCAGGATGCGAAGACTTTGCCAGTGAAATCTCCAGTGGACACAAGCAACTGCAGAATTCCCAGAAAGCCTCCCACATGGCAGGGAAGGGAATTCTCCAAGGTTTGGCAGTTCCTGTGTTTTGAAACTCGTGTTGATGTCTCCGTCTTGCGAGGCATCCAGAATCAGGCACATTGTATGCAAGTGCTGAAATGAAGGCTGAGTTTAATGCCCAGCAACAGAGGCATGCTCCTGCTTTCAGAGCACATTATGCCTTTCATGTCCCAAAGACACATATCTTTGGTCCGAGCCACACTTTCCTACAAAAAGCTCATCCCTGGGTAGCAGCATTCTGAAAAAGCTCATGCTTCTCCCACACCTACTGCAATTTCTTCGCTGGCACCACAGCTTCCTCTTCTCTCTCCCTGATCTGGCTCAATCCTTGCTGTCTATAGCCATGATTCTCATTCCCTCTGTCAACATAAAGCAGAATTAGAAACACACATAAGGAAGAGGCTCTGTGTATTTTGCTGGCTCTCTTGTGCTGTTCCACTTGTCTTTGACATTTGGCATACGTGGAAACGTTCATATATAGCAAATACCTAAATTTCTCCTCTTATAAAATAACTCTTTGGAAGGTGGCTTGTTTAAAGATAAGCATACATACACTAGATGGATACTGAGCTTTGACTTGTGAACTGGGTCCTCCTTATCCAAAACTGTTCATCTACAAGCAGATGAAGCTATTCACAACATGAAAACTAAATTCCAGAATATTTTTCTTCTTTTTTTTTTATTTTTCAAAAAATAATTCATCTTGCTCCAGCTGACATACAAAGACATACACAGAACATGCTACATAAAAATACCTTAGTGAGAAGCAAATTGGTCTTCTAATGCTAGCAGACTTCATTTTGTTGGTATTACCATGGCCCATGACACCATCTTACCACCAGCAACCATTACAAAAAAGGATACAGCTTAATACATACTGACAGCTATTGTATGTTGGGGCAGTGGAACTCCATGACTGTCCTGTCACTGACTACCTGTTAAACAGGCTCCTAAGATAATTCTGGTTGGAAGAGCCCTCAGGAGGTCTCCCAGTCTAATCTCCCCCTCAAAGTATAATGAGAATCTCTAAGATATTGCCTGGTCAGAAAATTAACCCTCCTTCAGTTACCCTACATATATTACCATAAGTGGTGCTGAAGATACATTCAGAAATAGCTGTGATCACCATGTGGTATCTATTAGCAAGTATTATTTCTGAAAGGCTATCACAGTGTATGGGGTTCTCATACAGGCTTCCCTGACAACCGCCTAAAATGGGGAAGTGAATAGCAGCCTGCATGATATGAAGCTGAAAAGTGATGCTGTGCTGGGTTGGTCTAATCAAGGAGAGATTGCCCACCATCCAGTGCCTTAGGACGTCCACAGACTCACAGCCAGGAGTGATCTCCTACGTGGCTGTGAGCGCTGACATAAGCAGCTGCATGCATGAGCAGTCCCGCAGCAGGCAGAGGGGCTCTGCTCTCTTAAGCACTGGGGAGGCTTATAGCCTAGATCCAACCACAGTGGAAGCAACAGGCAAGGACTTCCCAGAAGAGCCTGAAGCAGCAATATGTTCAAACTGCTTTTTTAAAGCCCACTCCCTACTATTATGCAAAAGACACTGTAGAGCTGGTAGCTGGTAGCCTATTTTCCGCTGCCTCAGCAGCAGTATGTTTTTAAAATTGCTGCTCAGTCCTTTTCCTTTTTGGGATCACGAGTTAGAATTACTTCAGTCTATCGTCATCACCTAATACTGCAATGAACGGACTCTGAGATGATGGGGGACAGAAGTTTTCATTTTTATTTTTTTTTGCCAGATCAGCCAGTTGATTTTCCAAATTAATTTAACTGTTCAGCCATTAATTACTAAAGAAGCAGTTGATTTTGATGGGAGCAGACTGCAGAGCCTTCTGGCTACTCTTGTTATCAGTTCAGTGCTACCGCTAAGGGGGTACCTATGTTGTAAACTTGGGCAGTGATCTGTGGGCTGATAAACCAGGAGACAGCTCTTGAATAGTAGATTTTTTTTGGATCAATAGAATCCACCCAAAAATATGACATAAAGGCCATTTTTACATATTTAGAAATTTAAGGCAACATAAACACAGAAATAAAGTTAGCTTACATATCTGATCAAGGTAAAAACCCTAGCTCTCTATATTTTAATCGGTGGGTTGCTGGTTTTTTTTTCTACTTACTGGCTTAAGAGGAAGTGTTTTGTCCAACACAGATACATGAAATATGTATATTTTCAGTAGTTTTTCAAGTTCAGGTCGCTGGTTGACTAAACCAAATCCAATGAAAGAATAATAGTTATTAAACAGAAACAAAAATTGGAACAAAATGTATAGTGGATTGCTATGGTGTGCTATGGTAATAAGTAACTATTATAGTAATAGCAATAACTATTGCAGAACAAAAAAACCCAAGTCCTGTTATGAGGATTTTAAGTTGACAATGAGGTTTAGATATGTGACTGCACTATAGGAACTTACAGAGTTTTTTTTGTCTCCAATTCCTTTGCATAAAATTTTTCTTTAAAAAATATTTTGAAGAATGTCATAAATGAAAATGTCTCCATAGATATAGATGTACTTGGAATGGAAAGACTATGGACTGGAAAATAGGAGAATAAATTCAGAAATTTCATATAGCAGAGATCAGGCAATACTATCCATTTGCCTGTGGTAGTGAATTTCTTTCACAAATGTCCTCTTCAACCCTAGGATCAGAGTTAAGTTATTCTATCTTGGTCCTCAGTTTCCCAGGGCAGACAATGAAAATAAAAGACAGCTTCTGAGAATAAAAATCCCATTAAAATTTGCAACCTCTCTGAGGAAAGAGGAACAAGGGTAACGAAGTCTAACACAGCACAGAGGAAAACGAACATCTCAAATATCTCTCTAACACCATGTAAAGATTAAATGACCTTCCCAATCCAATACTTTAATAGACCAACATGTTTGAAGCCACCTTATTTTAGGGTTGGAGTCCTGTGGTATGTCACCTGCACTAGATTATTTCTATTGGAAAATATGTTTTTAAAATCATAGGAATCATGTATCTAGCCACCAATGACAGAAGAAAATATCCCAGCTGGTCATGCATCCCCTAGAGAGAATCCCTAAGCCAAACTTGCTTTCGTTATTATAGTAGGACCTTTTATATCAGCATGGAGATGGAGAGAGGAAAAAAGAGGAAGGATTGTTTGAACATTTTCCCTCTGGCATTGTCATTCTTCTGCACAGGGCAGTGTAGTCCAAGCAATGTGTGCACAGCAATAGCATCCACTTACAGTACATCCATCACCAAATGCAAAATTGTCATCGCTCTCAGGACTGTAATTGCTCTCCCTTAGAAATGACGAGTAAGCAGGTCACTAAAACATCCCATAAAGTGCAGTATCTAACTGGGAAATGGGCTTTGACCTGCTGTTTTCCATTTCTAAATATTTGGGGATTTGAAAGTTCAGCCTCAAGCACACATTCATCTGTCGCAGTTCAGCTGTCACTTGTAATACAGATCAAAAGATGATGGATGGCAGAATCTGCCCAGAAGTTCCGTTGCAGCAAGGGTCATTCTGTCTGTCGTGAGCACTTTTCCATGCTAACCACATCACTTCATTGGCTCACCTCACCATAAGCATTTTTTTTTACACAGAAAAGCCCATACGTAAATGTGTATAAAACATTCATCTACCAATTATAAAACTTCTCTGGTCTTTTCAACTGGCAGATTTGTTTATGTGCACTGTGCCTTCTGACATTATCACATTTCCCACTGCCATATGAAAACAAAAAAAACCCCAAACAACCACAACAGAGCATCCTTGTGTTCATCCTGTACTGCACTGCTTGTGTTTCTGTAGATGAAGCTACAAAGCCTGTATGTAGAAGAGCTGGATGAATATTGTAAAGCATGTTTGTGAAAATATACTGATTAATTTCTCACTGAATAGATTTCAGTTGCTCTCTCACACAGCCTCTACACACTTATTTCATGCAAACATGCTGGTAGAAAAGTTTACTGGGTGCAATGCCTGCAGAAATAATACATTTTACAGAAATATTTACAGTGAGCAAATTTTCTAAACAAGTACAAATATTCACATAAACTTGACTCCTTTAGCAAGAGAAACAGAAATGTGACTGAATATATATCCAAACAAAATAGCTTCTGTTTAACTTGCAGTAGCAAAGACTAGCAATAATGTGTTCACAACCAAACTAGAGGTAATGAATTATTATTAAAGTGATTAAACAAATAATTGCTGAATTACTACTACCAGATGTGTTAGCTTACAGGTTATTTTCAAGAACAGGAAGCTGTCAGATGAAATGGGTCATTACATGAAATTCATCCAGTTCTGCCTTGCATATTAAATATCCAACACTGTGTGTATAATTTTCTGAAGAGTTGAAAAACAAAATTTGGAGGGGCTAATGTACTTCTCTGCCAATAAATGATGGTTTAGCAGTAGCTCTTCTATGCAAAGCTCTATCCATAGAATGATTTTTGTTTTCCTTCCATGGTAGTTTGTGTGTCTCGGTATTCTCTTGACATAAATTATATTGCAATTATTTCAATCCTTCCAGTTGACAGCTGACTTGATCTCAAACATATTCGTCTCCATTGGCTCAGTAACGCTGGCCTTGTTATTGATCCTCTTCTTGGCAGTTGTGGTTTCAGTCGTTGCTGCCAATAAACGGGCAACTCAAGGGACCTACAGCCCGAGCCGGCAGGAGAAGGAGGGATCCCGGGTAGAGATGTGGAACATGGTGCAGCCACCACCAGTGGAACGACTGATTTAGAAGAAAGCACTCCTCCATCCTGGAAGATGGCCGAAAGGGGACAGTGTACATATGTTCAATATGTTCATTTACATCCTGATTCCAGGAATACTCAATATAAGATTATGAGGAGTTTGGGCTTTGATATTTTAAGTTCAATAACATTAAAAGTCTCTTAGCATTTAAGTGAACCAATGCTATTTATCATTGTTTTGGATCAATCCATCCAAGAACAATTTTTATTTGCACTGGAAACTCCAGTCTTGGTAATCAGCTGTAGGCATTACAGACAGTAATGGCTCCTGGGATACCTGTAAGTGCCTGTCTCAGATGAAACACGAATAACCACTTCTTGTTTGTGCTTTCCTTTGACTGCCTAGCAATCACTGCTGCAGAAGAAGATGTAGACAAATCAAATAAACCTGTACAATAAAGGCATTGTAATTCTGCTATCAAAGGGTTTAGTACTAGAGCTGTGTCTCCACATATCTACTTTCATCTGTTAATCAGGGATTAAAAGGAAGCTGTGCAAAAACTCTCCAAAATAAATGCTTCAAATTTAATTAATTTCCTTTCCTCCTGTTCTCTCATTTTACTCACTGTCCCTCCATCTTCTACTGAAAATAATTTCAGTTTCCACAAAAGCACATATTTATCTGAGTATAAAAGACTGTGTTCTAAAGTCTCCAGTGGGCAGAATCTGACCTCTAAGAACACACGGAATCTAAACACCCTGAACAAATCCTGTGCATCCAGTCTACTGCCACTTTCTTACCACAATATTAACTGATGGTCCATTTTACAAAACTATTGCTTCTCACGCTGTCAACATACACTGGCTGCCAAAAAGCGTGCTCAAAAACCTTTCCCAAAGCCCATGGAAAGCATCAGGAAAGAGGTCAAAGTGGCCTACAGGTAAAACACTGGTTTGGAAATAATTATGACAAACTTGGAGCTCAGACTTCTCATGTTATCATGGGCAAATAAATTTTTATGCTTTAATCTCCTTCTTTTAAAACAGGGATAATCCCATTTCTTGTAACTATCTTGTAATTCTCAGCAGCAAGAGGACTGCAAATGTTTGTTGAAAAGGAAACAAACGGATAAAATGCAGTGGAATAAAAGGAGAAGTTTGGAAATCTTGTAATGAAATAGAAATTTGAAAATCTTCATGAGATTTAATGATCATTCTTGTAGTAAGAAAGGTTGTGCCAAAAATAGACCCCGGTCAAAGGAGTTTTTTGAAATGTAGAGGCAAATTCGAGCAGAAACTCATCCAGTTAATTTTCATATGTAGTCAAGAAATTAAAGCATAAACATTGCTCCCACACAGACTGAACCACAATAAAGAAGCAACTGAGTGGAAAGCCTGTGGTGGCATTTATTTCAGCCTGCAGTTCAGCTGATATATTCACACAGTTGTGAAACATCCCAGATATACACATCAAACCCCAGACTATTATTCCAGGAGTTGCACAATAGAGCACACATACTCAGTATCCAAGAGTTTAACTCATCTTTTTAATTAATGATCAATTCATAATTCAGTTTGAATGAACCCCTTAAGGGATTACTGAAGATCAGTGTCACTCACATTTATTTTTGTATGAGATGATTAGCAGTAACTATGATAGTAAGCACATTCTGGATTTTTCTTGCAGTCCTCACCAATATCTTTCAAAACAAGCCGCTACAGAAAATGTGAGTGGATGGTAGAATTCAAGCAGAGTTAGAAGAGCAGAATGCAGTCACAGTGAAATTGCACAACGTATTTTATTCTAGCCCAGTTTACAGCTCTACTACTGGAGTTTATTATTTTGAATGCAATTGTTGTACAGCTGCAGCTTAAATCCAGAGAGTTCAAATGGTGACTAAGGAAAGAATGGGAAAATAAGTTACCAAAAATCTGATGGTAGGTAAGAGATAGCAGAGATTCAGGGAAGATCTTTTTCATTATGGCATTATGTAATAACATATGTAATAGCTTTTAATTGAAACTCTTGTTTTAGCCCAGCATGTGCCCCAAGATCTGATTGGTCAATGAGCTAAAAGGAGAAATAAAATTGATAGAGATCTCACAGAATCACAGAATGTTAGGAATTGGAAGGGACCTGGAAAGCTCATCCAGTCCAATCCCCCTGCCAGAGCAGGATCACCCAGACCAGGTCACACAGGAACGTGTCCAGGCGGGTTTTGAATGTCTGCAAAGAAGGAGACTCCACAACCTCTCTGGGCAGCCTGTTCAGTGCTCTGTCACCCTTACAGTAAAAAAGTTTTTCCTCACGTTCAGATTGAACCTCCTATGCTCCAGCTTGCACCCATTGCCCCTTGCCCTGTCATTGTCCTGAGAAGAGCCTGGCTCCTTCCTCCTGACACTCACCCCTTACAAAGGCGAAATTTATAAAATTTATAAACATTAATGAGGTCTCAGTGAATAGCAGAAATTGAAAAACAGAAATTAAGTCATTTCAGAAGAAACAGTAAATGCTTATAATAAACATCCAACTTCAAATTTCACCCTTCTTGAGTAGGAGGTTGGAGTGGGTGACCTCAGCAGGTCCCTTCCAGACTAAATCATTATGTGATTCAAAGAAAAAGAACAAAAGAGAGAAAGCAGCTGAACATGCAGGCAGTTTGCATAGAGAACTAACTTGAAGGAAGGCATTATCATTCACTGTGAAAGATCAAGAATAAGGAAGTGACTGAAGAGTAATTCTGCCCTTCTTGGTGGTTTTGACTTCCTGGATGAAATTCTGGAGACACTACAAAACCAATCTGTACAGAGGTAACAAAATATTTGAGAAAGTGTTGCCACATGAAGGATCTATGGGGCTGAGCAAGATACCCAGGAACATGTACAGAGGAAGGATGACTAGAAAAGATGAAAGCCTGAAAGGTTTTCATACAGACCAAAGAGAGCTCTGAAGGAATATGCTCTTAAAGAATTAAAAAGACACCCGTAAAATCACAAAAAAAGAGAAAACCTCACACTGAAATATGAGTGTGGTTTGTACAAGGTAAGTCAAGAAGACAGAAGGCAGGGAGAAAAGCCTTCAAACTAAGATTAGAGTAAGTCACAGGTGATTGCTGTCAGTCTCAGAGCAAAGGAAACGATAAGAGTGGTGAAAATATGAAAGTGAGAGAAGAAAAGGAAATCAAAGTGGATGGCACTTGAGGAAGAAGGAGGCAACAGCTGGATCGCAGCAAGGGTGAAGCTGGGCTTTCACAGCAGTGAGGATGGCAAGTCAGGAGTGAGAATTGATTACTGAAGCAGACCTATGTAAGAAAACTTAGAGGGTGCAGGTTTTGTTGCAATTAGAGATTAACATGTGAAATATTCAAAACTCTATTTATGATCTTTTAAGAAGCAAACAAGAAAAGGCCCAAAGGGCACAAACATCAGTTCTAAATACAATTTCTGAAAAGCTGAATTAACAAAGCAACACCCAAAGAAGGCAGGGAGGCAGACGCTGCAGCTGGAAAAGCTCAATAGCAGTCTGGAGACGCACAGCAAGTCCCAAAGCCATCGCTATGCTAACATGCTATAGTGACTGTTAAACACATGGTTAGGAAGACTGACTCTTCCGGGCCATATCTCAACCAGGGAACAACAATTAAAACAAGAGAACACATTATAGTGTCTAATACCATCTTTGCTGAAATTTAAACCATGGATTAAGACTGATAGAGCAGATGTAAAGCTATTTACTGCTTCTTAGCCCAGGAGTGTAATAAAATGCGTACAGAAGCACAGACATTATGGGAGAAGCAATAACACTGAAGAGTTGTGGAGGGCATTTGTGCTGCTATAGGAAAGAAAAATATCAAGTTTGGCTTCTGGTTTCCAAAAAAACACTGGTAACCTCCATTAATAAGGAGCTATCTCCATGCAAAAGACCTCCAATATTTCAAAATTACATTTGTTTAATCTATCTCACTATTTTGACTCAAAAGCTGAAAGTAAAATAATTCATAATCACTTGCAACTTATCCATTAAAGAAACAAATGTACAATATGCTCCCAAATCTTACACATTTAAACTTCCTCTTTATGTCTAACAGCTTTCTACAAAGAAAGAGAAGGTGCTAAGTTGGAGCACATGATCTCCTCTGTACCAGATTCTCTGAAGATACTCAGAAGCAGGGGAAGGAGCAGCTTACTCCCCTTTCACAGTCTGTTCCCTTTTCCCTGGGAAAGAGGTGACATCCATGAAACAGTGAGGAGTACCCTCAGAGTCCCAGAAGTATTTACTCTAGGTAGCATACAAATATTCTAGCAGGAATTTGGCCAGCTCAAAATGATCATAGGGTATCACTGCATTATGTGCCTTCTCCATCTTATGTAAAATTAACTGTTCCTTCTCTGTATGTACATAGTATGTTTATAGCTTAGATGGTGTATTTGTAGTACTATTTTGCTGTGTACAGGATCAAAATGACCAATAAATGAGGATCATTCTATAAAGCCCCATGCAATCTATATTTTTTTGCTTTATGGGATTATTTCATCATACATTTACAAAGGAAATTATCCCCAGACCAGAAGTATACTTGCAGTTTAAAAATTCACATTTTCATTTTGGAAACAAGTGATCAAGAAACATTTTTATACTTGCAAATGAGATGAACGGCTTTGTGCTATGGTCCAGGCTGCCAGCCTCAGCACTGCAATCTGCACCATCCTCTGGCAATAGCCACATTGATTGCACCGTGCCCAAAAGGAAGTGTTTCATGCCAGAACCCAAGAAGGCACGAATCACTACAGCTTCACTATAATTTATACAAGCTCTGTTTTTTAAAATACTACTGCCTTTCCAGCACTGTGGATGAGTGCAGGTATAAAAATGGCAGCGCTGTAAGAATTTTGGTAACTTAATGCAAGTCCCATTTTTACAAAGGCCTTTCTGCTCACTTAACAGTTTCTCTGTTCCTTTTCAATAAAGATCAGTAATCTCAGAAATCACGAGTCCCACTGGCCCAAAGGTGTCAGCTCGTTGTAACCAAAACGGTTCCCTCGGAGGAACTCATCTATGCTGGTGCTTGCAGTTGTGCTGCAAGCTTCCCTCCAGCCCACCTTGCCATGGCTGCTTTCCCAGGACACCTCCAGGCAAGGCAAATGTCAGACAAATGCAGACACTGTTCCTTCACTTGCAGGTGTCTTCTCCAAGCAGTGCCCTACCCTGCCCCAGCAGCCATTTAGCAGCTGACAACCTAAATCCAAGTGTGTTTAAGAGTCTTCTGAGGAAGTCTATTTCACTGCTTAAATCAGGAGCACCACTTAAGCTTGAACTCGAGCAACATCTCGAAAACCACGAAAGTGATGCTTTGCCATTATTTTAGTAACTGGGTGCTCTGAGACCTTGCTCTCCCAATCAATTAACACTAATGATCAAGATCTGACCTCGTGAATTTTAAATAGAAAGCATTCCTTTTCTGTGTTCTCTAGATCACCACCACCACCACCAATTTGTTTCACAATGTCGCAAGGAAGCTAAAGAATTCATATTTGTTTCAAAAAAATGCTATGAAATTTCCTGTTTAGTACAACTGAGTGATTGAGAATTTTGATAGAATACGATTTACAGCTATGATGCCACGCGAGCTTTCCAGCCGCAACATGTCGTTCTCAGCTGAGGGTTCTCAGATGGGAAATCCTCTCCCTTCCAGGGTCTGTCAAAACTCGGTGTCTCCTGGCCCTTGAGGAAGCCCAACCAGCTTTCTGGTCAATGAGGAGCTAAGCTACAATTAATTGTCATTGTCGATGTCTGAAGTCTGGCTAGTGATTATTGTTCAAACAGATGCTAATTGATAATAAACATCATCTAATTTATGGTATTGAATAAAGAACATAGTTGAAACACTTTTTTAAATGGCCACAATAAATAAAGCCCCACAGTAGAAAGCTTGTCTCCAGATAAGAGACAGCGAAGAGTTTTTCCCAGCCAAAAATTTCTGAACTATGTTTTATTTAATGTAAGCCCTGAGTCTCTTGCAAGTCTTCCTGCAGGACAAACCTTACATCTGTAATGTCACATAACGTCAGGAATTGCAGAACAGAGGATTCTGGCCAACTTCCTTTTCCTGTGCTGTTCAGTCACCTCTCAGCTAAAGAAAACTGACACCTCGGAAAACAATTAAAAAAAAAAGCATCAGATTAGACATTGTAAGTCAATAAAGTTGAACAGTGAGTAGCTGACAACACTAAAAGTTTTGCTATTGCAAAACGTCACAGCTGAAAGAATGGATGGGGCTTTCATGCCCCAATGAAGCATGCACAGGCTTCGAACTATTGGCCTGTGTCAAGACACTGCAAAACCCAACATCTATAAAAGATACATCTGGTGTGTATTTATTGGGAGCAAAGTAAGGTCTTGTTTAAATTGCACACATGAATTTGACATGGAAAGCAGGCGATACCCTATGCCTCACAGTAAAAGCACGTTTTAACCTAAACTCCTTCATCTATAATTCATGCCACGAGGTGGGAAGACCTCTTGCACATCCAGAAGCCAGAGTATAAATTATGAATCAAGGCACAGGTGGAGTCCTGAAGACCAAACAGAGTTCTCAGTTCAGTAGTGATTTTTCTAGGTTTGGGTTCCTTCAAATGATATTTATGGGATAAAAATGTATTGGTGATTTTATGTTGTAACCACTTTCAGCAACTTTGTTATAGCTAGACTTGGTTTCACAAAAGTTGCTTTTAATTTCTGCTTTTATCAGGCTGTGATTTTTCTTTCCCCAAAAATCACTTGGCAAAACGATTACATTTACCAGCAATTCATCTAACATTGTCAAACACCAGCAAGACTGACATGTCCAAATCATGACTTCAAATCATCTTTTTTGATCAGAGAAAAGCTACACAGCCCTTCATCTGGTTTTATGCTCTTCATAGCAGTGATTAAAGCATGACATTTTTCTTACCTCAATATTGTGTATGACCTTTCAGATTTCACCTGTAGTTTCAGCAAAAGTGCAATTTTCATTGGCATGAATTGTAATAACTAGCGATGACAAAAATGTGTTTCCCATTTAAACCACTTAGTTTCATTTGGCACCTGTGCTAAACTTTACTTGGCAGTAGAAATTCAGAAAGAGTGACAGCAACATAGGCACTGGAAGAGCGAGAGCAAACCGAAAGGGCAGGCTCTGCACAGCATCTTAATTACATGTGACTGTTTGGGCCGCGAGCCTTTTTCACCTGCACGAACAGCTATTTGCACTGCAGCATATTTGCAATGTACACGTAGTCACAGCACAGGGCAGCCTGGGTTAAATAGCTGCTTTCTGTCCCACAAAAGAAATAACTTAATGTCTTCCATGCAGCTATACAAGGTATTAACAGAATTTTAGGTGTTACACCTAGGTAATTTCACAATCTTTAGGCAGATTAGAAAAGCATAGTTCTGCAAGGAACATGAGTGGGAGGTTTCCACATATTTTTGCTCTAAGTGTAAAACAGCTTAAACAATTAAATGCAGTTTTAGTTGCTTCTAATTATCTCCTCTGCAAACAGACCAGTGACACCCAAATGAGAAGTGTGTGCATCCAGCAGTGACAGAGCACCCTGTCTGTACCACAGCCACTTCGAGACCAGCCAGGAGCCCAGGCGTTATTTCAGAGTAAAAAGCACAAGGCTCTCCTCTCAGGCTGCCCACTGCACTACTGTTTGAGCGCTGTTTCAGGCCTTGGATGCAATGACCAAGAAAGATCCACAGAAGGAGTCACCTCAACTCAGACCCCAAGGACAGAGCAGAAAAAACGCAAAGCAGAAAAGCATGCAGGTGCACTGCTTTTCCTCCTCTGGCAGTGCAGAGGAGCATCAGTGACCCCAGTTCTTCCAGATTCAAATACTTCCTTGGGCACAGTATTATGTCAAGGGAGGGTTGTTTAAAGTAAATCAGCAGGTTGACATTTTTCTTAAGGTATGAAACCTCAGTGTTCAGTTGAACTAGTCCAGCACCTAAGCATTTTCTATCAGAGGGATCCATCGCAGGTTCATAGACAAGTACGTTAAACCTGACCCCCAGGGAAA